>NW_024885199.1:0-248578 GCF_019232065.1 Centrocercus urophasianus | reverse complement strand
AACCTGCAGCACCAACACCAGCTCCAGCTGGGAGACCATCCTTCCCAAATGGAGACCCAACTCCCCCTGCACCAGCTAAACCTGCAGCACCAACACCAGCCCCAGCCCCAGCTGGGAGACCATCCTTCCCAAATGGAGACCCAGCTGCCCCTGCACCAGCTAAACCTGCAGCACCAACACCAGCTAAACCTGCAGCACCAACACCAGCTAAACCTGCAGCACCAACACCAGCTCCAGCTGGGAGACCATCCTTCCCAAATGGAGACCCAACTCCCCCTGCACCAGTGCCACCAGTGACAGCCCCAGCTGGGAGTCCATCTTTTCCATATAACGGCCCAAATTGCCCTGCACCAGCTGCACCAGCTGCACCAGCACCACCCTTTCCATACACAGAGCCGGCACCTTCCAAACCAGCACCACCAAGCCCTGCTTCCATTCCTGCTGGTAAACCATCCTTTCCATAAGGTTCACTTGACTGACCCTGCTTACCATACAGATCCCCCCTTTTAGCATCAACACCTGCCCCAACTGGCAGACCATCTGGACCGTATAAAACCTCCATTTCTCCTACAAAGCTGCCACCTGCACCAGGCCTGCCCCCATCTCCAGCTGGAACACCACCTGCACCATACAGCAAGCCAGACATTCCTGCCTGACCTACATGACCACCAGCATCAACTAACAGGTTGCCTTTGCTGTAGGGAGACCCTATTTCTCCTTCTCTATTTATACTGACTGCATTCATATCAACCGCAGCAGGCAGACCATCCTTGCTATAGACAGAATGCGCACCTCCCACTCTGGCTGAACCAAGATTGATTCCACCTGACACAGAACTTCCATCAGTGGCATCTAAACTCTTCATACCACCAAAGGCAGCTCCAGAACTAGCATCACCTAGTTTAGCATTCTTGTCATGCCAAGAGTACGCACCTTCTGCATCACCCATGTCAACATCAGCTGCACCTAACATGCTATCATGTCTACCATCTACAGAATGAGATTTAGTTCCTCCTCCTAATCCATCATCAGTATCTCCTCTGCCTGACATAGAACCCTGACTGTGTACATGCCTCAATCCAATTTTGTCTTCTCCAAATTTTAATCCAGTGTCCTCTTCTCTAGCAAACTGCCCAGGCCCCATGATTTCATCTCCGATTTTGTGCAGCCCTTCTTTTCCTAAAAGTTTAAATTCTCCATCAGCATCAGGGGAGTAGCCTTGACCGCCGCCGTGGTCACTCCTGTGCCAGCCACCCCTTTTCATGCCAGCATCCATAGGATGATCTTCATCGCCAACATACTCTCCATGTTTAAGCCTCTTAGCTCTGTCTTTATCTGGCGTTCCCTTCTGATGGTCAGATTTTTCATGTTCCTCATCCTGTATCTTTGCCTCTCTGGCACCTGTATTGAAGACGTAGTGTTTGATTGGAGGAGAAATAATTCAGAGCAAAAGAAAGATAAAAAAGCAACAGGCAATCAGTATGTCACCTACTGCATCAACAACCACAGAAAACACGTCAGCATTAGTTACTTCATTCTAAGTCACAGAAATATAATTTATTTCATTTAAATAAACTTATATTCAGTTCAAACCCTAATTTTATTTGTCACACTAAGACAGTTTTATATTTCTAACAACTAGTTTTAGCAAAGCTTGCTTGTTACAAAAGAACAAAACAAATAAAAGCAAAAAGGAAATGGAAAAAGGAATGGAAAAAAGAGGGCACATCTCCAGCAGGATGAGTCCAATTAATAGGACCATAGGCAGTATCTGGGATTCATTCCTTCATGCCTTCTTCCTCCCTCCAGCCCTGAATGAGTTACAGAATATCACATATATGCACAGAGAGTCCATCAGTTCCCAACTCTGAAGCAGGACCTCACGTCAGGACAAACAACAAGGGAAAATGCTGTCACATCTCAAGAGGAAAGAAGGTCCAATCAGACTGCCATTTCTACAAGCGCTACTTAGAAACTAGAGGCTCCTCATCTCCCTTCTCAGCAACCAATAAGACATTGAGGGAACATTGTTTGGAGTGTCACTTACGCTCTACAAGAAGCCAAGCCCTGGAGGAGCAGAGTCCAGTGTCGAGGGTGTACAAGCCGCTGTCAGCGGTCACAGCATTTTTGATGATAAGCTGGTGGTTCAGGCCATCGGGGCTCACAGAGATCAGGTGCTTCTCACTTGCCTCGAGGGGATGGGCTTTATGCAACCACACAGCATCAAAGCAGGGAGAGCGCAGGACACAATCAAACACAACATCTTCGTCCTCGTGACAATGCAGATCTCTGAGCGGCTTCTGAAATCTCACAGGGATGGCTGGAATGGGAAAAAAGAAAGGAAATGGAGCCAGTTCTGTCTTCCCAGAAAGATGTGTTGCTGTTGAAGGAAGAAAGGAAGTTGCTACGCCTGTGAACACTGCATCAGGCAGCAAAAAACAACTGGGATCTGCTCCTGTGCCCACTTCTACAGGATAGAAAGGCAGGTGTTGGTCTTTTTGTTAATCTTAGCATCAACATTTATACCACCCATCACTGTGATGTGCTGTAAATTTGCTGTCATTAATCTATTTCAGCAGTATGACATCACCATTAAGTTATTATTCTGAGCTGACAAAAATGCAGCATCAACTAATGAATTTGTCCACTGCCATCCAGAGCTGAGAACCCAAACCTCGTCCTGTGGAATACAAACGCAACATCCATCCACGACGACCACCTGTTCTGTGCCTGTGTCATAAGGAGCAAACCCTTACGTGGCAACACAAAAACCACTTTTCTGCTGTTATCAGCTGTGGCTGCTGAGCTCTGCATATGGCCCTATGTGAAAAATAAATTCTTGTTACAGCTGCCCATTACCCATATCTAACTCAAACCTTACATTCAGCATCCAGCTCAGTTGAGAAAATAGGTACATCCTCCACTCTGACTTGATACAAGCCTGCATCTTCTGGATGCACATCGTTGACAATAAAATGATACCTCTTTCCAATCTGTCTAAGGTAATACTTTCTGTATTCATCCCCAGTTCCATAACGGACCTTCTCACCATCCTAGAAAGAGAAACAAAGCACTCTCAGAAGCAGCATACAATTAGCAGAAAGCATTTAAAAAAAAAAATCAGGCTAAATTTTTTGCTATGAATGCTTTCTTGACACCAACGAGAAACAAGAGAAAAGTCTACACTGCATTCCAACTTGCAGTGGGCAGTGCTCACTGTTCATACAAAACACAGGCAATTAAATGTGCAATAAGACCTGCACAGAACAGTGTCTGACTCTCACGTTAGGCCAAGTGCTTTGAGAGCTTATGTAAGGTTTTGAAGCTTAACTAATGCACAGCTGCTGCAACTTTGAAGATTTAGTATCTTCATAAACAGAAAAACAGGCAAGTTTGCCACTCTCCCATGTGTGACACATCTGAGCCCCTTGCCCTTGCTGTGAGTGCACAGATTGCAATTTGGAAGCCCTTACTCTGACCTCCTCTTTAATTCAGCCCATTTTCTCCTGTGCTAAAGCTACTAACGACAATTCTACTGAAATGTATCTTCCAGAAGAACATCCAGAGCACCGATCACACAGGCATCACAGCAGAGTGACTACAGAACTCCGTGGGATGTCTTCCTTCCTGGATATCTCCTTTCACAAAATTGAATTAGAATGGTGTATAACACTCAAGTGAATTAAATCTGTCTTTCCAATATGAGAGCACAGAATCTGTGCATCCTGAAAGCCATAGTTAGAATTTCCTCTTCCCTGAAGAGCTCTGGAAGTCAACAAGATGTCAGTAACTGGCTGAAGTCTTTCTGCTGTACTAGGATCAATAAATCCTAAGCGATATTCACCACTAAAAACTATCTGGACCACCAAGCCAACACTTTTTACCTAGTCAGGTAAGGACTCTGCAATGGACAGACTTCTTTAAGACACTTTCTTGCTCCCAGATGCTGCCCAATCAATAAAGTATTTCATGCAGAAAACTACAGCGCCAGAAGAACTGCCCAACTCATTTCTCCTCTCCTACCTTAAGCAGATAAATGTTGCTGCTAGCACTTTTCAGGTCCATCTCCACAGTAAATGAAGCACTTCCATCCTTGTTGACCTTAATGTGCTCCATGTATTTGATACTGTGAATTAACTGGAAAAATAAAACAAAAACAAACCAAAATTAACAGCAAGAATTTAGTAAAAAGAAAGGTTACCAGGACAGAAGTCCAAAAGCTGCTGAACTAGTGTGAAATCTACCTTCCATCTGCACAGAAAAGAGCCACCTCTAACTGCATGTGTATGGAAGAAGGACCTGTAAGTTTCCTGAGTTGCCTCCTGTGGGCAAAATTGTATTTAACGTGTGATGCCCTTCATACAACCTACAACCTCTTCCTGCCCAGGTTTCCACATGGTTTGTATGTGCATATAAATCCCCAGTTTGGTGTTCAAATTAGCTAAATTGTGAATCGACTGTCTCTGAGGATATGCAATTTGATCAATGGATCATCCTGAACTCAGGATCTCCTGAAATTTATGAAGTCAACTTCAAAAAAGTCAGTAGCATTTTGGTCCACATGTAAAAAACAGGACTTTAAAGCATCGCCACAAATCATTCCTTGCCATACAATAAAATTTTCACCTTCAAAGCAATTTAGGAAAGCCTCAGTCTGTTTTCAGAAGCTACTCAGTAACTGTAGGACTTGGCAGTTTGTTCAGAACTCGGTGCTTTCAGTGCTTCAGAGTTTATCCTACCTTTGCTTGTTCATTCTCCGTATCCTTCCTCAAATCCTGCAGCGCTCTCAGCATGCCACGGAAGTCAGAAATTCCATACTTGATACAGATTCTCTCATAATCTTTCTTATCTGCATGCAGTAACAGTTGGAAGACTGCATCTTTGTCCAATACTTTTTGTTTTGGTAGTGGAGCCCTTAGAAGCAAGAAGAAAAAAATATATATCAAGAAATTTGGACAGAAAACAAGGCGTCTTATTCCTCTAAACTGTGTCCTCTTTTCAGCTTTCTCTGTTATTTCTGTAGTTCACTTGTCCCTGTGCACGTAGAAAAGAAAAAATGGGACCTATTGGGGCCTTTTGGCCTCACAGAGGGTGGCAGGTTGTTCTCCCACATCTCTCCATATGGTGAGCAACTTCAGAAACAAAGAGTTGACGTGAAGGTTTAAGAAGCTATCACACCAAGGAGCATCTGGGAAGTTTTAAAATGGTCTTCATTACATGGAGGCTTACCGCTTCTTCAGCGTCTTCTTGAGGTCCTGAAGACTCTTTTTCAATTCTATTACAGAGGACAAAAAGGAAAAGGAATCATTAATTGTAACAGCTCAAAGCCCTATTTTAACATGTCACTGTACCCAAAGGTAAGCACCAAGCAGACAGTATGCACAGAACTCTAGAAATTTATCACCTTTCTCCTACTCCATTCTTTGCAAGTTTGGGGTAAGTTTCGAGGCCACAAAAGACAGAGAAACTCCTAAATTATACTGCTGGTTTTTTTTTTTCCCCATTCAGCATGGGGACAATTTCTTCACGTTCCTTTTGTTTCTGCTGTAATGTCTCAAGAATTAATCATTCTACCCCCTGTTAAAGACTGGGAGGCAGGGGAGAGCTGGCAATACTCTCCTGTTCCTTCCTCAAAGGCCTTTGGCATTTTCTACATTCACCATGCAATGTCTGACTTGGTGTTGATTCTTCTCCTCACACTAACCAAGGAGAATAAGCAGCAATGTGCCAGACTGAGCAGCATTCAGTGTGCCAAAAATATTCATCTAACTCACCTTCAGCAGGATGGCCAGTCACATAGTTTGCTTTCCTCTTAAAGCCAACTGGTAGTTTAGAAGAGAAAAAACAGGAAAAACAATCCATCAGGTAAACAAGATAACAGACTATATATCAGTAAGACTATGAATTATAAAACTAATACATCTGTCATGAATGCAAGAGGAAAATAAATTCTAGCTTGGATTTCCTTGTCAACTTGATGCTGATTCCTTGAAATATACATCCTTAACGCTGTATTTCTACTGCAATTGCTTCTCTGCTCATTAGATGTCTAGGTCTCTACCCTATAAAGCTTGTATTTTAAGCAATGTTGGGAAATACTAATATTTCTTTAGAGAGCTAGGGTGCAAGGATTACCAGGCACAAAGCAGGTAATTGCTTTCTAAGCTTATTTCATAGGTAGGTAGGTGAAGCAGACACTTCCAAAGTAGTCCACACCTTCAGCTCCAGTACAGAACAGTCAGCTATATTTTAGCCATGAAGAACACATCTCTCTCCACTGACTATGAAGGGGAAGAGTGGGCTAGGGCAGGTGGAGACATTTGAAATGAAATGAGATGGATCCCCCCCAAAAAGACTGCCTGAATTGCCCAGCATCATAAAGGATCAAGTCAATTCAGCACTAAATCCAGAGCTTCCGAGCATGGTCTAGTGCAACAATCACAACATCCAGCTTCTTCTGTCTTTTCTTAAAGCTCATGTTGTCATGGAGCACCAAAGGGGGGGGAGTTGCCAGAACTCCAGTCCTCAGTGAGAAGAAATTAGCTCTCCACACTGAAGATGCTTGGACAATGCTCTGGGCACCCACGTGCAGAGGACAGCGAAGCCCAATGTTTGGGACCACAGGATACCTGCATTACAGAAACTGTCAATCCTACCTTGTATGATCCTGAGGCCAGCAGAACATGAAGCTTCCCCATATTCATTTACAGCAAAGCAACGGTACAAATCAGAGTCACCTGCAGTGATTTTATTTATCTTAAAAAGAAGAACACAGGAAGAACTCAGTCATGCACTGTGGTTCAGTTACACAAATCCTAACAAAACATTACTTGCTGGAATTTCAGATCTTCTGTTCCTACAATTCTGCTCAACTTTTGTGCTGTTTCAGACCTGGTGACATCTTGGTCAGCTTTTCTTTGTGAAACACTTGGACCATTTTCTCCCTCGACACATTTTAAGAGAGGAAACCCACATCATGAAATCGCCTCTAACCTTTGGAACCTGCATCTACCTCGACCTTCAGATCCTCTTCCTACTTCATCCTGATCATCGTCACGTGGATGGAGTGATGAAATTCAGTTTCATGCTTTTCTGGTACTTGGTCACCCACACACTTCTAATTGCTGATGCTCTCACCCCCGGCACCCACTGCACATTTATACATTTCATGGCACTCTTTGTTCTGTGTGTGCTCTGCAGTATTGGATCTTTACCTGCAGAATGTGTTCGCTTGTAGCTGGACTGTAGAACATCAGATATTTGGCAGGATCATTTATTTCTCCTTTTGCACGTTTCCATTTCACCTCAGGGGCGGGGACACCCTTGACCACAGCTCTGAATATGGCATTTTTACCTGTCAAAAGAGACAAGAGATTAGTTTTTGAACGTGAAGCCTCATGACAGGCTCCCTGTGTTATCAATAGAGCATTCTTCAGAGTAAGCCACCACTGCTGTACCTTAACTGTCTGTAAAGAACAAATGGGAGGATCCAGGCAGGCCAGGGTGTTTCCTCATGTGCTCTATACATGTAATCTTTTCTGAATACCTTTCTAACCTGCTGGCCTGGCACTCCCTTCCACTCCAAACACAACAGGCTCTGTTATTTGAGGATGCGAGGAAGGGAGAAGAGGATGGTGCTCACCTGTGAGCTCCCTCCTTCACCTCTGCTCCTCTAACAACCTGAGTATCCTTCATCTGACCATTGAAATCCCCAACAGCATCACCACTATTTAGTGCAAATGCTTTTTTTTTTTTTTCCTGAAGAGCTTCAAAGCCATAGGAATATAATACAACAATTCAGAGATGTGACTCATGAGTAGGTAAGTGGGAGTGTCCCACTGGGATGGTAATGGAGATCAGTGGATGTAACTCATGGAGGAAACGATTACTATCTTTCCTTCGTAACAACTTTGGTCTTCAGACGACCAACAATGTAAAAGCATCTTCCCAGAAAGTCTTGCAATATTTTCCACACCCTTCTAAAGAGTCACCACCAAAACCAAGCAGGTATGGTGCAGTAAGCTCTGTTGGCCATGAAGCCAGCAGATTCTTACCAAAGGGCATTTCTTTCAAACTTCTTTTGAGACTGCAGTACCAGAACTACCTATTATTCAAAGCTGATTCCAATTGATTACACTTCTGTCAAATTCTAACAGCTAGGAGTACCTGTTAACAGATACACTGAACAAAACGAAGCAGTGATGATATAATTAATGATACTCACAGTGCATTTGCATAAACAGTGAACTCTGTTTTAGTGCCTGACCTTAATGCCCTAGTATTCTGTATATGAGCTATGCACAGCCTGTATTAGATGAAACAACAAAAAATTCAGACAGGATGATACAGCACTGCCTTGCTTCATACATGAAACTTGCTGGTAGAAGGAAGGAAACACCACTAGAGGCCACTGCACTCCTTCATAACATTTCAGGGGACAGTGAGAATCGACACAAAGGCAGGAGAAGAAATGCAGGGTGCTCGAAGCTGTTCAGTCTGCTGACTCAGAGTTGAGACATGGAATCAAGGCTGCAGGTCCGCAGCTTTCACTGGTGGTTTGGGTTTCTTTCATTTATTTCTTTTAAAGAATCTCACCTTCCTGCAACGTCAGACTGACAGGTTTCCGCTCAAAGTCCGGTGTGCTGCATCCTTTTGGAATCTTATCCACAAACTGGGTAATGTGAACTCCTCGGATGGAAGATTTCTGGAGAGTTTTCACTAAAAAGACATGGAAAAAAACGCGTTCCATTAAGACAACATGTTTATGCCTTAGAAATGGTCTCACAATCCACATAATCTCCTTGTAGAACAGTAACTGCTTCTGCTCAGCCTTTATTGAGCCAAGACCTCTCCATTCTTATGCTACAGGCTGGGAACGTGCCTGAAGGCTGGGGGATTTCTGCCTGTGTCTTTGTGCTGACTTACTGCAAAGCTATGACCAAAGTGGGAAGATCTGCAATCAAGATGGCAATCCAGGGGCAACGCCAGCTAACATGCCTAGCAATGCTTTGGAGAGAGAATGCTTTACATCAATACAATTTCAAAATCTGGCATAAGGAAAACACTGCTGCAAAGGTCAGCACAACCCAACAAGCCTATTAGCAGCGTCTCTCTTTGCCATGGTGAGGTAAACACCTCATTGCAAATAACACCAAGAACGAGTTGGGCTTATTCTCAGGTACAGTGCACACAGGTTTCACAGCTGTGACTGTTCTCTCACCTCCTGGACGGGTTGTCATGGTGCTTTGCTTGGCTGCTTGTGGTCAATACAAATAGACTACAGGTCCTCCTGCAAAGAAGAAACATTTCATTACTTGCAACTCAGAAGGGAAATTAAAGACCTCAATATTGCTTGCTGTTATGATGCAGCTTCTCCTTCTTCACTCGCTACATCCCAGCTGAGAAAGGCCTGCCAGGCAACACAGCTCTGCTGCCTCTTTCCATAGCACATAACAACAATTTTGAACCACCAGCACAACACAAACCAGGTAGGAAAATGCCTAGAGGGCCTAAATGGTAAACAAACACATCTAACAGCATCCTTCAGACACATTCCTCGTTTCCATGTCATCTGGCTTCCCTCCAAAACCTCCTCTCGTGTTTCAAGCAAATATTACACCACATGGCACTCACATGGTGAGTTCTGATGGATGGTAAGAGCAGTTGCTGAGAAGAAAGCTACAGAGATGGATGTCTGAACTGAGGCACGAAGCAGAAGCACATCCTGATCTAAATTAGCTTGTCTAAATTAGCAACAAGCCTCAGTGCAGACCATAAGCTACTATTTACTCTAGAAGGAAATGGCAAAGTGTAAATTTGGCATTAACTAGTTATTGTCTCTTGTGTGACCCTTTGCTGAAGCTGCTTCTTTCTCTGTATTTATAAAGTGGTCAACATGTAAAGCAACACATCATCATCCTGCAAGCAAACCGTGCAAGCAGATTCCTTGTCATATGAGAGAGATACGGGCAGAAACTATTGAGTTACTGAAGCTCTGAAAGAGCAATTAGATTAGATTCCCATGTGGGATTAAATGCTGTCTCTATTTACCCTCTGCACTCCTTCACTCAACACAAGAGTCACACAAGAACATGCAACTCTTCACAGCTTGGAAAGGCAGATGGTTTGGTCAGCACACCTACCACGTCATTTCTGCTCCCTGATTGCTACACTGTGCCTGATGAAAGCTCTGGGTTGGACCCCAGCGCTTCCTCATCATAGGTTTGGTTAGACTTGTTTATCTGTGTGATACTTGGTTTCACTGAGGGTAAAACACAGCCAACAAAAATCACTTGTGCCATGTTTCACAGACCAAGGGCAGTGGAACTCAGTATTCTGGGGTCAAATTCTGAACCAGAAGGATAAGCACTGTTTCCCCACTCATCAGAAGCTGCAGATAAGAACACAGACCTCTCTCCACTGGCTCTAACGTGGTCCTCAGCCTAACCCTCATTTTAGGGCTCTACACACTACACTAACTCATAGCAACAGCAGGACCAACTCTGACTCCTTGGAAAATCATTGTTTGCCTCTCTAACTTCAGTGGAGATGCATGTAAAACAATAGGAATGGAAAATGATACATGAGACTGTGAATGACAGCCAGTTCCTCTCTTTCCACCTCAGCTCCAATCTGGTGTGGGTGTTACATATCCGTATTCCAGCCTGCCTGCATTGATATTTTGGCATTATCATGTATCTACTTCTGTTAAAAAAAAAATAAAAAATAATTTAAAAAAAAAAAGGCTTCTAGTGCTTTAAGAATTGCAACTGCAGGGAAGGAAGAGCTTGTGGGAAGGAAAAGTGCAAAACTGACATCTCAGAAGACGTTTCCAGGTTGCAGCACGCAGGGCACTGCGCAGCACAGCCCTTCAGGGACTCTCCGTCGCTGCCTCCCGATGGTCTTCGTTTGCCCTCCGAGGCACTGACCTGTATTAATAGCAAACACCATAATCCCCTACTGCCTCTTGCAGTCTTGCACCTTCCTAAACGTGTCACCACTCCACAGGCTGAAATGCCCAACTCCAAACAAACGTGATTGCTTGTCGTTAGCTTGCAACAGCGTTCCCCCAAGCTCTCTTTGTGTTTGGCTCACATTCACCCTTCGCTTCTCAGGTCTTCTTCCCCCACGAGGCAGTTCTGAGAAGCATCTATACTGAAACATCAACACTGTGCTCAGGTCCAAAGCCATTGAGAAACTTTATGTGTAAACTGGTGAGTTTACTGGACTGTAAGTATTGCAGAAATTCACGTGGATTAAAGATAAGCTGCTGTGAGTCCTCACACTCCTGTGAATTCTTGTCTTCTGGAGAGCGAGAGTGAAGCATCTTAATACCACACATTGACTGCACAGTTAAAATAACAGTGCTGGAATATGCAAGAGAACATTCCTCCAGTGTAATTAATCCAACTACATCACATTTTCTCATGCCTTCCGTGTTAAAATGCGCACTTGAAAATACCACATCAGCTGGCACAGAAACCTTCAGAACCTGCCCTGCTTATTTCTAAAGATTTGGCTCCCTCATTACACGGATAACCTTGTTTTACCTTCACTTGGGTTCAGCCCTGATATACAGAAATCATAGAATGTTTAAAAGAAATGAAAGACAGCAAAAGCCTTCCAAAAACTGCCATGTTGGAATCCGTATCTCCACTCACAGCTGCCTGCACCACAGCTCTCCAAACTGACACGATCACCGATGTTGCTATTTACTCAAAACAGGCAGCCAAATACTTCCAAAGGGCAAACTACCCCTCCTGTATGAAACACTGCTCACCACCAGTCCTGGCATAGCAGGGCTAATGCTGGAAGGAGCTCAACACTCAATTCTTTGACAAGGAGCTCATCATCACGCGCTAGCCTCATTTAGATAGCCAACACCTGGCTATTTGGTGCCCTTTGCAGAAGGCCATGTGGTCTTCAGCTGCAGAGATGTCCCCTCAGGAGACAGCAACAAAGCTTCCACTGCTCCCAATAGGGCAAGAGCAAGCCCTCGACCACTGACAACTACCAACAACATCTTTAAACCAGCAAAATCAAGCAGATGGGAGGTCTGCCTTTCATCCTGCCTGTCCACCAATCTGATGAGCTAACTGAGGAGCCCATTCCCTCTGCACTCAAGCAGGCACTTGTGATAGGGTCACGTATCAGCTAAGAATACCAAAACATTTGGGAGTCCCAGGGTTCAGCTGTACTGGTAGTATCACAAGTAGTTATTTGTGAGCTTCAGACATGGAAGGCACAGAAAAGAGGTGACATAATGGCTGGCAGAGACTGGTGAACAAAGTTAGGTAAAATCCAAGAGAAGTGACAGGCAGCAAGGGACTGACACACAGGGAATGGGTCCAGGAGCATAGGATGGACTGCAGACATTGGTGCAAGCACAGTACACACATGGCACAAAGCCATCAATGCAGACCATTATAAGAAAATAAACAGTAACAGACACAGCATCCTTTATTCAGAGAGTGGTGAGGAACTGGAACAGGTTGTGTGGAGCAGCTGTGGATGCTCCATCCTTGGAGGTGTTCAAAGCCAGCTTGGATGGGACCCTGGGCAGCCTGATCTGCTGGTTGGCAACCCTTGGAAACAGATGGTCTTTAAGGTCCCATTCAACATAAACCATTCTAAGATTCTATTTCTCTTTGTAATTCATATAGAAAACAAAAGATCCCCAACCAAGTGAGTGATCCAAACACCAAACCGTTGCATGTTCTGTCTCAAATTCCAGAACTTTGCATTAGCAGATCCAGATACTCACTGAGAAGAAGAATCTTGTACTTAAAACTCCTCTTTCAGCTTTGGTTGGGCTTGTATTGACCCAACTTTGAGCACTATTTGCAGCTTGAATCCTCCTATTTCAGAAGATTCCTGAAGAAAAATCTCATTCTTTGTTAAAAACACAAAACTGAAGGCCAGCAACTGTAGAAGCGATGACTTCATGAAAATTTCTGAGCAGGTCACAAGTGTTGCAGTGATGAATGGAGGTCCTGTGTGGAGTGGGGAGGAACGCCCATGGATCAGATTCTGTGTGACTTATTCCTCCAGTAAATCTATATTTGACTCCATCTTCCCTCCTGCCTCAGGGATTATAACATGATGGCTCACGCTGCCCACAGTTTCTATGCACAGATACAATATAGCTGTGTGCTTGTGAAAGAGCACTGGTACAAAACACCCACAGGACTCACACACCATCTGTATCACCTGCGTGAATCAGAACAGTGGTGCTCTAAGAGCTGTGAACAGGACACTGAGGTTATGGCAGTTGGGTGAAGCAGGCATGGGATGGCAACTCAAGCTCAAGCCAGTCTGTCCCTTCCAACATGCACAATACATCCATAAATTTCATAACAGACACGCATTTTCACACAGTCAATAAACTTGCAACAAGGTCTGCAGAGCAAATACATCACTTTTACTAAGCATCCAGAAGACAAGGCAACGTATCCCCTGCTTGCCATCACAAGATGTCTCCAAGATCAGAAACCATAGCATACCAATGCTACATGGTGCTCCATGGGACAACCAGAGCAGAACTCCAACAGCCTGCCATCTTACCAGGGAAATCAGTGTGTGCTGTAGGACACTGGGAAGATCCAGAACATTCACAATTTTCAGACAGCAGCATCACAGAGCAGGGCCCACCATGGCAGCGATGGCTGCATCTCATTCTCCCAGCTCTGTATCACCCCTGCCACGTATCCCAGGAGACATGACCAAACTCACTGCCTTAGAGGTCGAGCTTCTGAGCTGATCCTGCTTTAATTCGATTCTGCTCCTCCCAGGAGCTGTTGGTTCGTTGCCTCAGATCACAGAACTCTTCATAGCAGTTGAAGAGGTCTCCTGGTCACAGATATTAGCAATCTGTATGGAAGAAGCCACATCCCCCATTAGTCTGACCTAAACATCACTAAGAAATACCAAAAGAAATGATACGTTCTTGTTCCTTCCTCACCTCTCCACTCTCCTGGAAGCCAAGCCTGCACTCAGCGGCAGCCTCACCAGGATGCCTCTATAGGGTGCTGTCTGTGGTTATAGGATTATACACCCTTGGGTCCCACTGCAGCATGGGAAGCATGCTTGAACCTGGTGCCTTTGGCAAGCCTCAAACACGGCAGCTAGCCAGCGTGGTCAGATGCGACCATCAGTCAAGGCCATGCTGGATTTCCAAGTGCCACTTGGGTCAAGACTTTGTGTCTCAAGGTGCAAATATTCGTGTGGATCCATAGTTTAAGGAAGGGACAAGGCGGACATCCAAGTTTTGTAGGACACACCAGTAGCCTCAGAGTCACAAGTCCTTAGGAAATCTCCTAATTCATTAGGAAAAAAATGAGGGATTCTGGCATCTGTTAATTGAGCAACCAAGTCTGGGCTTGGTCTTCATACTAGAGCAACACAGACCAGACCACTGAGATGCCTGAGGGAAACAGTTCCCTCTGCAAGAGTTTCACTGCTAAAGGCAAAGCAGACATTTCCCTTTGCAGCCTTTGACTTCCAGTGCAAACACAGACTGACTCCCATTCCCATGGGCAGCAACAAGGCCACTTATTCCCACAGGCAGGTTTATCATGGCAACACCAGGGCAGCACATTGCACCCCAAAACCTTCTGCTTCCCATCTACCCTTGCAAAATGAGAACCTTCTTTCCTCCACCAGAAAGCTAGCTAGGGAGCAAAGGCTCCTCCACAAAGCTGGCTGTGCCTGGAGATCTGGCCAGTCTGTGACTGAAATCCATCCCAGCAGCGCAACACACGACCAGGGCTGCTCACTCTGGGGTTCCCCTTTCATTCACTCCTGTTTGAAAGCACATTTATTTTTTATTTTTTTCAACTTTGCCCTGTGTACCATGTATTACTTTAAATTCATAACACACATTAAAACCTCATGCTCAACTCTGAGATACAGAGCTAGCTCCAGCAGTTAGTCTATGGTTTGCATACTGGAAAGCTACAAGAACCAGAATAAAGTTTTCCTTTGATGTTCTAACTGATCAGAGTTCTAAAATCTACAGTCAGTGGGGGGTGAACACACAGGAAAAACCACAGCAGACAGCACTTCCCAGCAGTGTTCTACTGGGTTTCCTGAAGCCCCTTCCTCCCACTGGCCCTGACCCACAATCATCCCAAGAATCCTTCCTTTGACGCTCCTCTCACTGGCACAGAGCAGCAGTTGCATCACTCTGTGGACCATGCGCTGCAGCCTGAGCATTAAGCACCTCTAATAAAACCAGTCACTACCAAGTATCTCAAGACAGTAACTCTTCACGTCAAGTATGGGAACACTCCTGCAATAAGCATGTATTGGTTTTACTGAAATCCAAACGCAGCTCTCACCTACTTCAGCAAGAGCCTTCTGCTTGCAGACTGAGCCCAAGGAATGCCCCAAAGCCAGCCAGAGCCCCAGGGCTGCCTGCAGCTCCCTTTCCCATGAATGCTCCCTTCCTTCCCAGCGATTCGTTCCATACTGAACACTGCACTACTGATGGTATAAGCAACAAACAGCTATTAGCTCCTGGAGTCAGCTTGTACCACTAGCTATATAGCAGGTTCTAGCAATGACCAGAAGAGTCACAGTTCTGCCTGCTTCTCTGAACCTAACCATTTTGTTATGGAGCTTTGCCTTACTTCCAGTCCTGGTTTACCTAAGTTGTATTGGGGAGAGGGAAGGGAAACCTCCCCTACAGACAGACTGATAACTTAAAACCATCTGTGACCGAGCAAACCCCTCCAAGAGGCTGACCTTCTTCCATTTCACAGCTTGTTTTCAACCCGCCCACCCAAAAGCCCTGTTAACCCCTGCATGCCAGCCGTGAATCTACTGCATCCTGCTGAAAAAACCTGCAACACTCAGCAGCTCCCACTGCCTGCAACGCAAACAAGATGCATTTTCCAAGGAAGCAAGCTCGTTCCCCTAACATGGGGCAGTGAAGAAGCATCAAAGAGGTAACAGCTGCAGGCCAGATATTCCAGGACTGAATTTAAAAAGATATTAGAAACACAATTCTTCCAATTTTCTGGTTTTCCTTTAATTCCTGTCCTCTCCAGTATATCAGTATGAAACCTACCAATTCTGAGTGATGACTGAAGCAGCTCTTCCTAGAGCCACTGGTGCCCACTGCACAGCTCAGGCATAGCAAGTGAAGAAAACAAGACTTGGTGGTTCCAAAAAGCTGGCTATGTTCTCCTGTACACCAACAGACAGGGTCGAAAGCCAGTCTCACACTACAGCCAAGCCACAGCATTCCTCTGCAGCACAGGTAGTTGTTCCCTCCACTGAAAGTCAGGGGGATGACAGGGAGGCCTTGGGACAGAAATATTTAGGGATAAGCAACGAGCAAGGTATGCAAAATTCAGAAGTCAGGTTCAAATTTTACTTTGACATAAGCGAGAAAAAGTTGCGCTCAGTTAAGGAAGGGCAAAGAGAATGGAATGAAGGTCTAAGTTCAGTGAAGGCAAAGGGTTACCTGCAGCCCTACATACAACATTCAGTCAAGTGATTCTGACAGTACTGCTCTTGCTGGTCACACACACATGAAATTCAGGACATCCTTTCTGTCAGATGTGGCTACAACCCAGGTGGATCAGGAAACAGTTTTGTTTTTTTTTTTTCTTACCTCTGCATGAGGTGTATGAGTGCCTTCTTTGCTCATAACAACTGTTCTTATATAAATGCAGCAAACACTGAAAGCCTCAGTGGGAGTTGTGCACATCCAGGTGCCGCAAGGGATTCAACTTAGGTGGCTTTTTCCCATTCCTCCCCACTTCAAACTAGAACAGATAACAAATACCCCCCTTCTGATTTGCTTGCCCAACCTACCAATAGCCACAGGTTAAAAAATACCCTCAATCTTCACACTACAAACTATTTAATACACCACACCCTCACCTGCAAGGAAATCTGTTAGTGAAACAGATGATACTGAAATCTCTGTGGAACTCCACGAGGCCGCAGCACGTGCAGCCTTCTTGCCTTCCTCGCAGGATGCACAAACATAACATTTCAACACGTATACGTAATGTTTTCACATAACATACATCTCAACACTGTTCCTGTAGTGCTCTGCCTGATCTTTGCCTGCAGAAGTCAATGCTGAGCACCCACAGAAGCACCAGAGGTTGCCACTGCTGGGAACGCAGCCCCCCTTCCTTCTGCAGATTGTCCTCTGTCAAATTCTCTCCCCATCCAGAAGGAATAGATCAGAACAAGATAAGTCTCATCCAGAGCTAAAAAGTCATGGCAGCATCCAACAGAGAAGTAATCCAAATAGAAACAACCGCGATGCAAGGAGTGACCGTTTCTCTCCCCTTCAACCTCTGCTTGCCCCAGGAGCTGCAGTGTTACAAAGGGCTCACAGCTCCCCTTCATGCAGACGCGAGCTGATCAGGATCTGCCTCTCCCTCTGATCCCCTCTCCTGAAGGCGATCTCGAGGAGCTCCAACAAGCCATTAGCTCACAGCAACCCCAGCTACTCACTGCAACAGGCACGCAGCCCTCACCTGCACACGACTTCCTAAAGGTCCCCCTCTTCTCTGCAGTGTGCTCAGTGGTGAAGCTGCAGCTCCTGCAGTCCGTGCTCAGCTGTGGGATCAGCACCGGGTCCCTGGGATCCTCAGCTGCTCACTGCCTCGCCTTCTGCCTCTCTCCCTCACACTTGATCTCTCCCCCCTCTGGTAGGTGCAGGCTGTCACAGGGCTGTTATCCTGCCAGACATCCAGATCATTTTTTTTTTTTTAATGGGAACCCGAGGCACCTGCCTCCTATTCGTTGTTATTTCAGTCCATACCAGTAATGGTGCTGCACAAATCTGGCAGTAATAAACATAATTCTGCAATGGTTCACAAGTCAGCTGAAGCTCTGCTTTTTCTGCAGGTCGCGCTTCCTCCTCAATTCATTAAAACAGCTGAACAGCCCTGAATGAAACCACAGCTTCATTGTTTTGAAACCAATCTCAAGAATAATTAAGGTTAACTAACTGATCAGATAAACTGAGATTCAGTTAAAGAGAGCAGATTTAAGGATAAGTCTCAAAAAAAAGGTATTCCTTTTTGAAAGAATTCTTTAGAGTTGGTATTATGAATAAAAGAGAAGGACTGAGCACACTTCCAGCACCAGCTCACCTGTACTGTGAATTTAGGAGCTTCCAGGTGAAAAGCACGAGGCTGTGTCCCTGTGGGGAGGCTGAGAGCAGCTGGGGGCTGCTGCCCACATATCTGTGTGCATCCCTCCATGGCAGCAGCTATCTAGAAGCCATTCACTGAGGATTAGGAATCATTAGGCCAGGCTGGAAACAGAGATCAGATGCACACCAGGTCCTGCTCATCAGCAAAGGATTCCTCTGGTAGGAGACATCTATTGAGAATCACCTGGATCTAGTGTACACAAATGGGTCAGAGCTTGAGTCAGCAATTGTAAAGAAAGCATGGGAAGAGGCACACCAGGATAAAATGGCAGGAAGGTTTGCATTTTGTGTATTGTGCAAGAAATCAGGTAACTCAAATGGAGCTGTTATTCCTTAACTCTTTTACTTTGAAGAAATGAGTTCTATGAGGTTGGAGTCTCAGCTCCTTGGCATCACAGCAGCCACCTGAAATGAGGATCTCCTAACCTTCCCTCAGTAGCTAAGAATCTTCCTGTTGGTGTGAGCTTGTGATGGCCCACAGTCTGCTGAGAAAAGAGAGCAACAGATTCAAGATGTTAAAGTTGCAAGAGACACATCCCAAATAATCACACTGATACGCCTTTATGCATACTTAGACTGCAAAATGCAGGAGGTCCTGCTGCAGAAGAACAAGAGCTTCTGCTTCAAAAAGAAGATAAATACAGGAGATGCTAAAAATCCATCTGATAAACTTGAAAATGCCTCACTCAACAGACCTCAAACTTAACGGGCAGCCTTATGTAACAGGCTTTACTTAGCAATCCTGACACATCCCTTTCCCATAACCCGCTTCAGTGATTTGTAAGCCTGAGCATTCCCTTCCCTTTGACAGCCCTCATAAAGATTATTTCCTATCACACATGTGAGAGAAGACTCCACTGGAAATCCACCAAATGCTGTGTCAGAGCTGACTTGGGATGTCAGTTTCCAACAGTATTTCATCCTAGATTAGTAAGTGGTAATTGGCTGTCTCAAAACTGCATTTGTCAGGAATGAGAATTCTTTGCCAAAATAAGCTATTCAGGTTTATTTATGATGTAGGCAGATTTTATTGCTCACCCACAGAGTATTACCCTAAAGCACAGCCAGCTCTGGCCCTCTGCACACTGAGGTTTGCAACTCAGTCATTAAATTGCCTGTTAGGAGTGGAACTGAAAGTAATAAAGACGAGGGTAAAACACAGATGTACAGCCTGTGCATGAAGTTTGGGAACCAGGGACCTTTGTTGTGAAAAAGAATGCTATCCATCCTGTGCTCTTCTCCAGCTTTATGCTCAAGAAGAATGGAGTCAAGGAGCAGACATGGTCACAAAAGATAGTTGTACAACTATTGCACGTCCCTTTCCCCAGCCCTCTGTCAGCTCTGCACACTGGATCAATTATTGCATCTTAGGAAGCAGCAGGAAAACGTGAGCACGTGCCAAGCACTCAGTCATATACAAGAAACTGCCAAGACCTAACCTGCAGATAACCAAACTGGGCTTCTAATTCACCTCTTCCAGACACCTTCAAATGAAGTTTCTGTCTGCTTGGGGCTGAGGAGATGAGCAGAGCTCACCTGGCCCAGCACCACCACCAGACAGACATGTGCCCTTCCAAGCTCTGACTGCTCTCTGGGTAACCTGAGCTCCCATGTGCAGGCACAAAACAGGACAGATGACACGAAGCAAGACAGTAAGCACCCAGCCTACAAATGTTGTCTTGGGTCCAGGCCCAAAGCAGTTCTGATATCATCCCACAACGCTGCCTTGGCTCACAGCTGGGAGTTCTCATTGGCCTTGTGAGGGACCATGCTGCATCACAAACCATAAAAGCTGAGCTTTTAGCCTCCGAACACCACATGGCAACCAGTTTCCTCACTCACTCTCCCATATGACAGTGACCTGACGTGTGACAGACTGCCACAGGCAAAGCCTCTGAATAGGAACTGTGTTACTGTACCTTGCAGCCCGATTTACAACTTGGTCCTCCGACAGCCTCCATGAGCTGCTTTTTATGTGTTGCCTCTGGTGTCACATGCTCTCTGTATTTTCTGCCTCAAAGCACAACTGTGCCTGCAGTCAAACAGACAGGCAGACTCCTGCCCGACTGAAGGGTGGAGGGACATAGTGAGCAGGTCACTTCTCATGGCAGATGGATGGACGGATGCATCACTGACACGGGCTGCATAATGTCAGGGGTGCTGATATACCACAGCAAGGCTGGGAGAAGGGAGGAAAGGAGGAGTGGGTGTCAGAGACAGATCCTGTGTCAGAACTGGTGACTGATGAGGGAGGGCTGCCTTCTGGGATGGCTGGCTGGGCAGACAATACCAGTGCCAGAAGCTGAGCAGGAGGAAACAAGACCCAGATCAAGGCCCTGAGTAACCCTGCATTTGGAGGGAGCTGGTGCATTGCCCTGGGGCAAGCTGAGTGGCAAGAAAATTGTGTGCAGTTAGGGCCTTGCCAAGCCAATGTGTCCTTGTCAATCTCTTGGACTGACAGATTTCAGAGTCACACATGATTCAGAGCTGTCTATGTTTGTGACAGCAAATGGGCCATCCTCACAGCCATTCATGTGCTTTCTATTTCATTCAGCTCATTTTTCAGGCAAGTCCTATTTTGGGCTGACCATTTACTCACCTCTTTTTACCCAGTAGTGGTGTCTGCTCTGAAGAGGGCTTTAAACAGAACAAAGGTATTACTCCTCCTGGGGTGACCATACAGGGGCAGAGCTGCCTATGGTGGAGGAGAGGAGAGGGAAAAGCTCACATGCTTATAATCTGAGAGGGTTGGCCTTTATTCCTCAGTATCATTAGAATTTTGGACTCCCCCTTGGCCTCCAGGGCCAGCCAGGTCCCCCTGACAATTTCTCATTCATCACAGGGAGAGGGAAAGAATAAGCAAGATGTTCCTCCTGGACATTCTTATCTCTCCTTTCAAGGCAGTATTCAGGAAATGGGGTCCCACCCCAATGCAGCAGCAGACCAGGAGGCTGGGAAGGTTGCTGATGCAGGATGGACAACCCAGCACAGAGAACAAGGAGGGCACAGAAATAATTCTAAAAAGTACAGAGCAATGAAATCAGCAACGGCTGCTGCTCACCTTCACGACCCTGAAGACAATATTTCTGAGCATTCTTTATATTGAAACTACATGCTCAGTTTTAAAACAGCTTTAGTTTTCTGTCCTGCACACCTACCCTACAATTCCAGCTTTTTCTTCCCAAAGTGCTTTCCTAGCTATTTATCACTGCCTTCCTCTGGGGTCATCTCACCACGCAGGCACATTTGTTTTTCCAGTCTTCTTTCTTTACTCACCCTGATCTACAGCTTGTATCTCCTTCACAGTTTATGAACCTGCATCTCATTGATAAGAACATTGAGATCTGCTGCCCATCTTCTCTGGAAGGGTTTTGGCCTCCTTCCTGACTCTCTAGGTATGTCTACAAAAATAGAAATACACATTGCTACCTTATGACTACATCCTTGAGAAATAAACTTCCTTAAACAACAAACCACAGGCGTCTGAGGCAGAGGCCAAGATACACTGGCTTTGCTACATGCCACAAAGGTCAAAAGACCCAAATTGCTGGATCAGACAGGAGGACAGAATGACAGAAGCAAAGGACACATAAATTTAATGACTGTCAGCTTAACTATGTCAGCTGATTTCTGAGCTCAACCAGAGGGTAAAAGGAGAGGGATGATCCCAGTTTGCCTTTATAAGTCTCGAAGCATCGAGGGCTCCTTCCCACATCAGTATTTCTAGCAATTTCTTAAATGATTCACAGGTCCCAGGGATCCAGCCATGCTGACCTGGTGAGAAGGTGGCAGGAGAGCTGTGAGAGTTTCCCAAGCAGCCAAGCAGCAGTGCTCCCTGCTGTAGTTAGGAGAAAGGATTTACTATTTTCTATATCACATGGTTCTAACCACTGTTCCATGCAGGCAAGATTACAGCACTCATACAAGCCCTGGTGAACCTGAAAGGCACCCAACCAGGTAGATGGTCACTGCATCACAGAGCCAGCAGTGAAAGGGGCTCTGCAGGACTCCCTTAAACCCCACATTGGAGCAGCTGTGGTTTGTTCCACTGGGTGTACTCTCCCCCAAAAACAGACATTCACCCCCTCTCATGACCTGCCCCAAACTTATATCAGCTTCCTAGACCTAAACCCCTGAGCTAACCTGTGACCACTGCCTGCTTTACGTGGCATCTCCAAGAAGTGTTTGGCCCTACAATCTCTATAACCACCCCACATTCTGCTGGCCATACTCCTGATTTAGCCCAGGATGCAGTTAACTTCATGATGAGCACACCACAACGTGGTATCCACTGTGACTTCTGTGTCCCTTCCTACAGGGCCCCAGATCCTTTTCCCATTTGTTCACTGTAAGCAGCACGTTGTCTCTACAAACATTCAGCTACAGGATTCAAATCAGATCTGAGGAATGGTGAGGTGAGGGCTGGACAGAAGAGCAACTCACAGAGAGGACTCTGACTTCGCTCTTCCTTCTTGTAAACACGAGGATTTTGCCTTGCAGAACAGGTCAGTATTCAAGTCTGGGAAGACAAATGGCAAGGAGACACTGAACTTGGAGACCATTGGCTGCAGTAAATGCCAGCTGGGAGTGACTTGCTATGCAGTTATTAGAGCAATTTGCTATTCCTACTCCAGTGCATTCTCCTTCAGTAGCCAATCTATACTGAACTGTATGCACTGACATAATCTAACCAGCAGCAGAACAATTTAAAAAGCCTTAAGTAACACAAAGCACTCATTTGAATTAACAAAGCAGCACTACACAGAAGCTGAGTGTCTCAAAGCCAAAACCCTTCAAACAGGAGGCACCAATTCTTCTAGAAATACCTCTACACCTCTTCAGTAGAAATCACAGATAACTGACATTTGTGTCAGTGAAACAGTACTGTGTGTCTTCTTTGACAGGCAACAGTGATGATTCAAGCACCATTCAACAGCACACGTATGCACATGTTTGTGTACACGCATGTAAGAGCACTTCATTAAGGTCTGCTGAGTGCCTCAGGAGCTCAGCAGTTCTCTTAAGACTCATGACTCTACTAATTTGTGATCAACGCAGAAAGCTGTGACCCAAGGGGCATCACTCCATGCTTTGGCATCCAGCTGACAATTGGGCTGACAGCAGAGCTCATGCTCCAGCATGCTGCGTCCAGTGGATCTCCTGCTGCAGACTGTAAATTACAGATTGCTGGTTTCAACACCTCTTTATATAGGTATGCATAAAAGCTTGCAGTTCTTGAGGCTCTGTAAATGTCAGTGTGTCTGTCTGTCCAAACAGGTGCCGAGAATCAGGAAATAATCACCCTGGTGAGAGGAATTTTAGAAGCTGAGGATGGGTTGCAGGGCACCTGCATGTCAGAACTGTTTATTTGGCAGTATGCAGGAAGAACTGGCCCTTGGGTGCTGCGATCCCACCACAGCATTTCAGGATATGCCATAAGACGACAGCTCTGTTCCTATGCCTTACAGTCCATGTACTGAATAGCTCCCCTGAACCATCAATTACAACACACAATCAGCTCTCCTAAGCAAGAGTGTCACAGCACAGCCCTGGCAAACTGCCTCTCCTCCCACTTCTCCCTCATTAAAGTCCTCCTCTCTTGCTAGATCTTTAATTAGCTTGTCATCAGCAGTTTGGCTTGGATTGAATGCTCTGCATTCTCCGAAATGAAACCATATAAGACAGATGGAACACCAAAAGCAGCAAGAGAGCAGGGTAAGAAGACACTTAAAGCAATCAGTACGTGCTTGTAACTTCAGGGGCTGTAATAAGATTCTTTCTGGCTTGGCCAAACTGGGGATGTTAAAAATGTACATAATCTGAGACTAAGTAACTTCATTTTAGCAAATCTACTGGAGGCCCAGCAGAAGGGAGAGGCAAATCCAGCAAAACTGGCAGCCCTGAGTAACGTAATTCCTTATTGTGCCAAAAGAGAAGAGCTCAGCCATGGTCAGCCTATCCATCCCGCCTGGGGCAGCTGCATGAGAAAGCTTCATTCACAGCTTGTGTGATTTCCCTGCTTTTGCTAATTCAGAAGGCAAAACTTGGCCTCAGATCACCCCTTCCCTGAATCCTGCAGCCAGGCTGTGTTCTCATCTGCCACCCACTGAGATCAGCAGATGCTCGACGGCGCCGCTGCAAAACATTGAGTCAATACGTGGAAGGAGGAGAGGGCAGCCCATCAATTACACACCTGTTGCCAATCAGAAGCCAAGGCTCATGTCAGCCTGCTGCAGATATTCTCCCCTTCCACCTCGGTGACCTTTTCAACCACACTTCAGGAGGGAGTCTGCTCCCATTAAGTGCTACTTGATCCTCTGCTAATGCAGCAGTTATGAAAGGACCACAGCGCTTGTCAATAGGATAAACACCTTTGCAGTGGGAGGAGGCTGCAGAGAAGGCCACATACCTGCTCTCTCCTCTGCTTCCTCAGGGCTCTTTCCCTTCCATCTGCCCAACACCACAGCATTGCATTTAGACAGGGAAAGCTGAGGCTGGCTGGAGCACTAACCGCTGTCTGCATCTGTTGTCTCTGAGCCCAGCTGCTGGCTCCTAGGATTGCACACAAAAAAGAGAAGTAATGAGAGAGCATCAGACTAAGTGCTCCAATCCAAGGCAGCAATTCAGGATAAATACCAGGTGTACGCTGTCCCTTTCAAGGCTAGACCACATGATGTCATTTAGCATTGGTAATGATAGCACCTAGAGCAACCATGTGCTGTCCATGCACATTTGAAAGCCCAACTGAACTGCCAGCTTTATCGCACTCAGTGACAACAAGTACTGGAAGCAGTGATGGAAACACCCTCCACAGGTTTTAAATCACTTGGGAGATGTGGCTGAGTTGGCTTTCCTTCAGCTCGTCCTGTGTGTGCAGGAAAGGCAAACGATCCTGCTCTGGGAGATCAGACTGCTAACAAAACATGAAGGGAGAGATGTTATCTTAGCCCTCAGGAGAAGCTTCCTGGCGTTGACTGCTATCTAGGTGGTGATAACTGGGTATAATTTATTCAGGCAGAAATCCCTCCTTCCATTCTAACAATGTTTTGTTTGCTCTGTACTGAATGACAGGCCCCATGTCCTGGAAATGACAACCCCCAACACATGTGCAGAGTTCCTCGTGGTGTGCAATGACAACAAGGCTTCAGCTCCAATAAATACTCCCCCTTATTGGTGAGAGTCCATCATACTTCACATGTCTAGCTTTTCCCAGCTGCCATCATTTGAAATCTATAAATAGGGCCAACTGGGACAGAAACAGGGAGATCTGCATCGCCACCAAGCAGAAACCTGCTAGGCTGAGGCAGACCTTTGGAGGGAGCTAGCTGTAGGAAGATACATCAGTAGGAAGTCAAGGGCCTGGGCCTGCAAGGCTGGGGCAGTCTGGAGATCATTGATCACTCCAGAGCCCTTTCCATAGCAGACTGACATCTCTCCATCTCTCCTATCTGATCTCCAGCAAGCTCCCACACAGATCCCACATCATACACTTTGCCCTCCCCAGACCCTTCACCAACTTCACAGCTCTCCTTTGGATGCCTTCTAATAGCTTCACATCCTTGAACTGTGACACCCAAGCATCCATGTTGTGCAAGTCCCAGCCGTGCAGCTCACTCACATGTCCACAGGTGTTCAATCACTGCTTCAAACTGTGACTTTGCATTGCCACTACACCAGGCCCTTTTGTCCTCCCCTCCAAGCAGAAGAGGCACCCTGTGGCTCCTTGACACCTGTGGAACAACCTGCTCTCCAATCTGTCAGCAACGTTATCCCCTCCTGCCCTGCTGAGACTGGCACAAGGAATTGTCCTGTTTGGTGGGATGTGGAAAGGTGAAACATAATATGACAAGGAATATGGCAGCAAACAAGGCAAACCCAGAGGAAGCAGCACTGCTGAGAGAGAGGAGTGCTGGGGGAGGAGCAGCACAGAGCCCTCTTGACAAAGATCCAGGGCCATTTAAAAAATAATTTCTTGGGCCCTTTTTAAAAGTCTATTTTTAATACAACCTACATGAGGAGAGCAATGCCTGCCACGGTGGTGTCTCATTACCTCCAAAATTAGCAACAAAAATATTAATCCAAACAGGATGGACTATTTTCTAACAAAAGTGTCACTGGGCTCATGGGGAGCAAGTCTAAAGTGAAGTCACGTCCAAGGAAATCCCACACCACAGGCAATCCCTCAGGGATGGGAGTCCCCCAGAAGAGCAGCTGGAGCTCCAGCAGTTTGGTTAACTTCAGCACAGCTGGGCTGCCTGGCAGTGACACAACATGACTGCAGTGTGTCCCTACAGTTGATCATGATAGCCCACTCCAGCTGGTAACAAACTGCTGGCTCTGCTGGTTTTGTCAGGTCTGCTGTCCAGCCCCATGGGAGTCAAAGCTTCACCCAATTTAGAATCATATGCAAACTTATTTAGCATTAATTCAACTTCTGCACACACAACACCTGTGACAATACTGGACTGCCCCCAGAATGGAGCCCTGCAGAGTCCCACTAGTGCCTGTCTGCTAGCTGGACATAACCCCATTTACAACAACCCTGAGCCCAACTTGTCAGCCAGTTGTTCAGTGTGTATTTGCCTAGCTGCATGCTGGACATTTTGCCTGAAAGGATCATGAGAAACACCAAAGAGACAACCAAGGTTGCCACTGACTGCTCACAGGTCCCTTCACACACAAATGCTTTCCCCACCTAGGGGCAGAGGCAGCCTATGAAATGGTTAAAAGCAACCAAGGAGGAAAAGCACGAGTCCAAAGCCATACCAGAGTTGCTCCCCCCTTGCTGTGCCAAAGAAACTCTGCTGCTGATGCTACAGGTCTCCTCACTGCCACACTTCCAGGTGCAAGAATCACTTGCTCTGCAGCTGTGAGCCACGAGACCAATACCAAATTTCATGCTCCACATTTATCCTTTCACAGCTGTTACAGGAATGGCTGCTCACTGCCCTGTGCCCATCCCATGGGATGCCATGGCTGACAGAGGGACCTTCACAACAGCAGCCTGTCTGTGCATGATGAAGGATGTGTCCTGGCACCGTATCTCCTGGGCTATCAGAGTCCTGCATGCTGGGAAAGCCACATCTTCTGACAACCCCTACGCACAGACCAGCTGCTCCTGCCTGTGACTGACAATGTTTGTTCATTAGCAGATGCCCCTCAGAAGCCCAAGAGGTTTCTACATATGGTTTTAAGGTCATCAGGACCTTCACGCCGAGATCTTAGAGCACATTCACAAGAAGTTCTTATGACCCTCACAAGGATTTCTTCAGTCATCCTCACAGAAACCCTGGAGCACAACTGTGTACAGATTGAGGAAACTGAGGCACGTCACCAAAATCCACTTCCTTTGAGTTGCAAGGGAGTTAAAAGCAAAAAGAGAAAAATGAATTGCTACTCCTCAGTCTAACAAACCATCCAGAGACAGAAAGAGAGCTCAGTGAAGCTGGCTCAGTGCCCAAACACACCTGCATCCTCTTTTATCAGTGCATAATTATGACAGCCTTTTGAGAGCAAATTCCATTTTGTGCTTAACACAAAGATGCAATCATTTGACTGAAGACTCTTCTCTCTGAATTACAGGATGCTTTTTGTTACAGTGGGACACACCTCCAGGATATTTACAAGCCAATCCGTGTCTTTATAATCCAATTTAAGTTGCCCTTTATTTATCAAGAACCTGATGTGATCCCATCTTCATCTCAGAAAAAGGCTTACACCTCTCTCACCTGTCTGCAGCCCACAGAGCAAGAGGCAGAAATTCAGAATTCACAGCCCTACAAGATCATTGTTCATTCTAAATTCTTCTCCCAGTTACAGTGAAGCCTCTTGCCAGAGCACTGGAGAAGTCACAGATCTCTGCAGGCTGGTTTCAGTGGCTAACATCAACCCAAACTGCTCCGAATTCCAAGCAAGATCTCTAAGGGTCCAGGACCCACCACTGCCCTGCATTCAGCATACTGAAAAAAATCAGGAAACATGGCTACACCTGGTAGAGCTGTATAGTCCTTATTCATAAGTACAGGACAAGGCTGGAACTCAGAAGATAACTGAGCCCCCTGTCTGAGCTACGTGGGACAGACACTGAGGCTGCAAGGAAAAAGCCAGCAAGGAAAGGAACAGAAAACGATCTCCTGGATGGGCTCTGTGGTCCCTCCCATCACTGCAATTAAAGCATCTCCCCTGCACTACGGAATACAAGTCCATGCACACGAAGGAAAACCAGCCTTCAGAAAGAGGGACTAGAAAGTTCCAAATTCACTGTGTATTTGGCAGACCTGCCTTTGAGGTACTCACCTGAAAAACTGATCCCTGCACACAGTGTCTCAGCTGCCTGGGTCATTCCTTTACTCGCTCCAGGATTGCTCAGCATCTTGTCGCTAGGTGAAGCTGTGCCCAGCTTATTCCAGCCCACAAGAAGCACTGATATATATAGTTATGCTGCAGAAAAAACAAAGGAGGATAGATTACTGCGACAAGAGATGTCAGAGCAGATAAAAATACCTCCTTCCCAGTTGTGCTGGGCAAGTTGGTAACAGAAAAGCCCTGTGGTCATCTGGCCTTTAAACCTGTAAAAACTCAACAATTTCACAGCATTGGAAGCATCCCACAGCCAGGGCCGAGGCCGTGCTCAGAAGCGAGAGCAGCCAGTTAGCGCCACTGCAGCGCTTCCGCTTGGCAGCACTGGAGTAGGAGGAAGGAATGAGGAGTCAGGAATGAGGAGTCTGCCGTGCACCTAACAGCCAGGATTATTCAGAGGGAACACTGCCTTGGGTCAGCCCAGCTGGAGCAGGCTGTGAGCCCGTAATGGACCCCAGCTGAGCGCGTGGGGAACAGAGCACATGAGGGCAGCACCTCACACGTGGCACTGCTGGGTGAGCAAACCCCTTGTACCAGGAATTCCCACACCTGGGTGCAATACAGAACCCGGTCTCCACAACCCGTGTTCTACAAGCCTCACGAGGGCCTCAGCTCACTCACAGAAGCAAACCTCCCCCCAGCCGTGGCACCTCACACCTCATTCCCCGTTTATGCGCACTTCAGTTGAATGTATCTCACCGTGGGCTCCCGATTTCACGCAGCAAACCCCAGAGCCCCACACAGCTCAGCGCCCCGCGCGCTGCAGAGCCGGGCCCGCAGAACGCCCCCTTCGAACACGAGGAAGGCGGCCCTGGGAAACACAGCACTGAGGCTTCTAACACAGGACGCTGCCGACCCGCGCCCTCGAGCTAGAGGATGCTAAACGTGACTCGTAAAGGTAAAACAGCCCGAGCTGCTGCCCTGCTGCGGTGGAGCTTTTCCCTCCCCGGTTCAACACAGCACGAGCACCACACCTCCGTGCACCGCACCGCACCTCCCTCACACTGAGGGGCAGCAGTGAGGCGCGGCCCTTCTCATCAGAGCGCGGCGGGCTGCCCTGGTTTCCGATTGGCAGAACGCTCTGCCTGTCACGCTGCAACCAATGGGCGCGCAGGGCTGGGGCGGGGCTCGCAGGGGCGCCGGCGTCGCGCGGCAGGTAGGGCCGGGGGCGGCGCCGGTCGGATCGGTCGGCGGGCCGCAGCCTGGATGGACGGAGCGGGGCTGCGCTGTGAGGAGCGGGGCGGGGGGGGGGGGGGGGGGATCGGGCGTGGAGGTCGGGAGGGCTGTGGGGTCGATGCGTGTGCAGATAGAGCTCGCGTCGCGTTGGATCGCTGCAAATGCAGCTGTGCGGTGATTTGATCCGCGCTGCTGAGGAGCTGCGATGCCGGCTGTGAGCGATGTTTAGTTTGATGGTTTAGCTCCGGGTGGCGGAAGCTCTTTGGACAGGGATTTTTTGGGGTGTGTGAGCTGTGTCCTGGAGTTTCGTGTAGGAATGCATCGTGATACAGGAAGAAATTAACCTTAAGCGGAAGATTCTGTGTCCTGTATAGGAATTTCTGTTTCCTCAGGCCTCCGCAATGTTTGCCCAGTGCACCTGGAAGTGTGCAACCTCCGTGCTGCTGATCGCACTGCTGAGCTGCGGCCTTTCTCCTCCAGCACAGGCTGGCAAGGTGAGTGAACAGCTTCAGCCGCTGAGTGTGGTACAGCAGGCACCAAAATGGCAGAGAAGCAAGTGTTCTCCTACAGGCAAATTGCAGACTGCAGCAGGTCCGTGTGTATCTGTAACATGAAGGGCTGTGAATGCGTGTGATGGAGGCCTCTGCCCTGACTTTGGTTGTGGTTTCCAGTCTGTGTTTTGCAATACATCTGAAAGCGCCTCTGGAGAGGAGAAATAAGAGAAATGAGAGATGTGGCATGAAGTCATCTCTGTCTTAGGGAGTGTTCTGCTCCCACAACCCTATGTGGTGAGGGCAGCAGAGCTGTAGCCCTGTGTTGGCTCACTAATGCTTGTTCTTTGTGTTCCTGCAGAGCTCAGAGGACATTCGCTGCAAATGCATCTGTCCCCCGTACCGGAACATCAGCGGGCACATTTACAACAAGAATGTGTCACAGAAGGACTGGTGAGTTGCACGTTGAAGCCTGAAGGGTTGATGTGTGGAAGTCAGCACTCTGGGAGTGATTTGCTGCCTGTGAATGTGTAAAGCAAGCTGTTTCTGTAGGCTCAGCCCAGGTGAGGGGTGTAGATGTAGGTCATGCCCTTCAGCCCCCTTCACCTGGACGTTATCCCTGCAGAAGGTGCTTCAGCAAATCTGTCCCAGGAACTTCAGGCTAGCTAAGCTGTGGTGGGAACTCCAGTCAGCGTTATCAGCCCAGTGTGAAAGCTGGGGCAAAGTCACCACAGCATCCTTCCACAGAGCACCGGTTTCTTCTCGTCCTGTTGCTGATTTTGGTTTCTTTGCATTGCAGCAACTGCCTGCATGTTGTGGAGCCCATGCCAGTGCCTGGGAATGATGTGGAGGCGTATTGCCTGCTGTGTGAGTGCAAGTACGAGGAGCGCAGCACCACCACCATCAAGGTAATTGTGGGTCAGCTCCCTGTGGTTCTGTGCCATCCCAGGCACAGCTTGACAGGCTGGGCTTCTGGAGCAGAGCCCAGAAAGGGAGGACAAAGCAAGCATGGCTAGCACACAGTGGTAGTACCAGAGCGCCGTGTTGGAGTCTGGAGCGCTCCTGGCACTGAGGAGGAGGCACCACGGGAGACCTGTCTCCTTGCTGAGATTGTGCCAAAGTACCTCGTGTTGGGAACCCATCCTGTTGGTCTCCTGTCACGTGCAGCACAAGTTTCAATTGATGCTGCAGAGAAGACCAGTCTTCCTTAAGAAATGCAAGAGACTTTCTAGTGAGCATTGAAATGAGGGACGAGATCAGACATCAGGGGTATCTGTGAAGGGAGCTTCCTGGCCTCTGTGGTACTTCTGATCTCTACTGACCCTTTCTGCCATGCTGTGCTTAACTGCAGGTCATTATCATCATTTATTTGTCCGTGGTGGGGGCACTGCTGCTCTACATGGCTTTCCTTGTACTGGTGGACCCTCTGATCCGAAAACCAGATGCTTACACACAGCCCCTGCACAATGAGGAGGAGAACGAGGTGAGGCTGTGCAGACGGGTGGCTGCCGTTGTGGGAGGGACAGGGCAGTGAGGACACAAGAGAATGGCTGACGGGAGCAGTGTGACCTCACACTCGTTCCCTCTGTGTTTGGGTTGAGCGTGCCTTGCTTTGACCTCGTCCACTGTTTCTTTACAGGACTCTCGCTCCTTGGCTGCAGCCCCAACCCCATCAGGGGCCAGAGCCAACACGGTGCTGGAGAGGGTGGAGGGAGCCCAGCAGCGCTGGAAGCGCCAGGTGCAGGAGCAGAGGAAGACAGTTTTTGACCGGCACAAGATGCTGAGCTAGAGGAGCAGCAGTGCAGCACCAGGAGCCCGGGTAGCTCAGCAGGTAGAGACAGACATCAAGCCATCCTTCAGGACAGCCGTGGTGTTGGCCTGGAAGCTCTAACCCTCTCCGATTTACCCTTTTGTAGAGAGGGGCAGGCCACAGTGCTTGTCCCTGGTTTTTGTCCCCTTGCCCTGTACATCAGCCCATAGGCTGAGACCTGCACTGACAGCTGGCCCCTGGCTGCATGTAAACGGCCACACACAGCTCTGCCACCCCAGTGCGTGGGTCAGTGGGGGCTGCAGCTCCAGGGCGCTGTGCCACCGGCACGATGCCGCAGTCACTGCTTGCTGGGGTTGACATCAGCCCTGTGTTAGAGAGTCTTGGTGTGGAGTTTAGTGGGAGAAAAGTAACGGGATCGTTTTTGTAGGCTAAATTATATGGTGCTGCTCCAGGATAAAGAAGCCACCTCCATCTCTCGTTTGCACTGATGTTAATTGGGAACTCCAAAGCGTGACACACGTGCACTGCATGTGGGATCCCTGCTGCTGGTCAGCTGCTGCTTGCACTTACTCTGGTGTAACCTGAGTGCATGTCCATGTTATTCAGTGGAGTTTCTCCGGATTTACGCCAGCGTAACAGAGACTGCAGTTTGCTTCTGTGCAGGAGAGCTGCACAGAGCTGATCAGTAGATAAACAAGTAAAAGAACAGGTATGCTGATTTATACTTCTATCTCTGTTTACCTCCTTTAGCAGCAGATAAAAATACACTGGGGAGAAAGCTTTTGGTTTGCAACCCTGCTTGTAACCCTTGACGTTCACACAGTGCATGAAAGGCATTGTGTCCAAGAGAAGTGGGGCACTGGCTTTGCTGGAGCACACCTTATCTCTGAAATGGAGAGGTATGGGTTTGAAAGCTGAGCTATTCAATGGATAAAGATCTTTCTTTTTTGGAGCTGGAACTAGATGATGTTTAAGGTATCTTCTAACCCAAGTCATTCTATGGTCTGGGATCGTAGCCCTGGGAAGGTCACCTTTGTGTTCCTCAAAATTCCCAAGACCTCTGACTGTGCTTTGGCTGGAACCCTTAGAACGTCAGGAAGGTGCTGGAGTTTATCGTGTAGCATCTTTGTATTAAATGCAGACAAAGACCTTCTACGTGGCTGACTTTTTTCAGGGCGAAGCCATGTCCCTGCAGCACTGAGGGGCGGGTGGCTGCTGCAGGGCCTGGAGCTCAGCGTTCAGCACCTCGCTGGCCTGAAATCTACCCAGAAATCTCCCTGCCGGGTCTGAACATCAGAGCTGCCCCGGGCGCCCTGCAAGGACTGAGCCGGTGCTGTGGGTCCATCTGGTGGCTGCTGCCCCTCCCAGCAGCACAGAAATCAGCGATACCAGAGGCTCCTGCAGGCAGTGCCTGGACTCCTGGCTTCCCATATGGGGTGCTGCTCAGGGGACTTGCAGAAATAGCTTGAAAACAGGATAAGAGAATAACAGCAGTGTGATAGAAAGTCAGGAGGTAAGGGTTAGACAACTGAGGATGGGGTGGTGTTGAGAAGTTGCAAAAAATGCTGTTGCCTGGCTAATAGCCTCACTGCTGTTAGTTAATTAGCTGAGTCAGGGCCTAAGGAGGTACCAAGAAGGACACCAGGGAACAAAGGAAGCAGGACCCTGCTGCTCAGAGCAGGGAAAGTGGCACTCCACCAGGACACAAAGAGCTTGCAGAGCTGCGTGTCCGTCACTCTCCCCATATTGATGGGCTGTAGGGCTGGGCACTGCTCTCTGCAGCATCCCCCATCCATCTTCCTGCAGGAAGCAGACCCCACAGTTGCCCTGCCACCCCTCTACATTCAGCAGGTAGGACCAGCTTGGCTGAATAATTTAATTCTCCTTTAAATCAAAAAAAGGACTGAGAAAAATAAACCTCTTCTTAGAGCAAAATCCAACCACTGTGGTGACCCATCACAGCCCTGCTCAGGTGCCTGCAGTCCAGATATCGATGCTCTGGATGATGAGCCACTCACTCTGGCTCTGGGTGACCCGGATCCTCACACACTCCACAGGGTTGGGTGCTCCCTTCTCCAGCCCCCGCCGTTCTAAGTTCCCTTTCTCAAAGGTGCCCACAGTGGTGTACACAGAGCAGTCCCGGCCATCAGCCCGCCGCCTCTGGCCCAGCTCCAGAACCCCTGCACGCAGGAAGTCCCCATGGCGCTCATTGGAGCCCGTCTTCACCCGGACACGGGTAACACGGGCTGGTTGGTGGAAGACGATGCAGAAGATGCTGCCCACGGCTGGGTTTTTCCCCCAGAAATATCCCTCTGCTGTGCTGTAAGCCTTGGAGGGCTCATAGTTCTCAAAGACAAGCATGTTGGTGAACACGGCTGCTGGTGGGTTGTCCGGAAGGTCCATGGCATCGGCCTCGAACTCGTCATCCTCCAGTCGGTTGACACTACCTTGGAAGGAGGAGTAGAGGCCCATGTGCTGGAAGAGGGAGGGCTTGAAGCGGATCACGTCCTTCTGGGTAAGCAGGAGGCGGAAGTGGTCCAGCAGCCAATCACAGGGCATCTCCTGGTAGAAGAGGAGGAGGAAGCGAGCCAAGCGAGGAAGGTCAGTGGAGCGGTAGAGCTTACCGATGTAGCCCAGCTTGGAGAACTCAAGGGTGGCCCAGTTGGAGCCTTCCTGGGAGGCCACGGCTTTGCGGATGGCGGTGAAGAAGGACTTGGCAGACAACACGTCATCCTCAATCATCAGGTAGTAGGAGGAGAGGTTGGCAGCAAAGGTGACGAGGTAGGCGTAATCCACGTTCTGCTTGGACCTGAACTTCACCCGCGCCTCTGGGTCGTTGTAGTTTCTCTTGAGGCCTTCCAGGGTCGGGTAAAACTCATGGGGAGTGTGGATAAGCACGAGCCGGCCCAGGAGGATGTGGTGAGAGAACCTTTGGCTGATGTCAGCGGCCACGTGGGCGTTCCATCTGGGGTTTGCATCGGCCAGGTGCACCACCACCACCATCTCCTGCAGCTCCTCTTCTGATGACTGCTTGAAGAGGGACTGCAGCGTGTCTCGGAGGTAATAGCCACGTGGTCGTTGCACTGATGACAGTCCCACAGCCAAGAACTCTGCAAGGCAAAGCAAAGGCATTCACAGGCTGAGTACGGATGCACCACAGTGACATTCTCCCATGTGTAAGGGGTCTCCAAAAAGCTCTCCCCATGGCCAACCTGCACAGATAATGCTCATTTATGGCCCTGCATCCAAAGTCAGAAGATCCAGCTCCCCACTGGGAAAGCAGGAAAACCACCCCCAGGCAGATGGATCTCGTCCAGAAATCTGGGAAATCCAAAATGGCTGTGGTCACCCCACACCCCAATTGGACAGAGCAGAGAAGGCTGGTTGGGGTGGAGAGCACCCAAAGTAACAGTGATGGGGGAGGACCACGATGGTCAGAGGTGCAGCTCCCAGAGCCCAGCCCAAAACAGGGCCCAGAGGCACTCACTTTTGTGGGATGATGGGGAACCAGCAAGGAGGTGGTAGGAGATGTTGTTGAGTGCAGAGAGGCTGTCTGTGTCCTGGTGGATGTGCAGGGCTCCTTGCTTCAGTGTCTTCAGGACTGTGTCTGAAGGTAGATCCCTAAAATCGACCTGGATGGCAGTCAAAGGTGGACTGGTCAGAACCTGGGGCCTTGAACACGTGTAAGCCAAGGGGCAGCATCTGCCTCCTCAGATCCTGGACTGGAGGAAGCCAAAGGGAAGGGAGAAGGCAGAACTGGAGTTTGGGGGTGATACAGGGCCAAGGAAGGCATCAGAACCAGAGGTTGGGATCCCAGTGGGGCAGGAAGGGAGCAGAGCTGGGGTTTGAGGCCCACGTGGGGCAGAGAGGAGGGGACTCCCCCAGCACAGGACTCACCTGGAAATCCTGCTGCTGCCAGCTGGCCCTGTGCAGGAGGAGGAGGAGGAGGAAGAAAGAGGCTGCAAACACAGCCGTGAGGGAGCGCTTCAGGGAGACCCGCATAGCACTGGGCTGGCCTGCTGAGAGCCCTGCAGGAGAGAGATGCATCAGAGCACAGCACAGCCCAGGATAAAGCTCCTTCCCTATGCTGGGACAGCAGGATGACAGCAAGATGGCACTGGGATGCACACAGCCCAGCTGGGAGAAACCCACCAGGCACAAGAAGCCATGCAGCTCTTCCAACACTGCAGCTTCCTATTGCACGCTGCACATCCCCTCCTGCCCACACCCCACAGGCAGCACAGGTAGTATTGCTGACCCAGGCAGCTGCCAACAGCCCAGCACAGCCACGTCCCTCACTCAGGAGGACAAGAAAGCCTTGAAGTCACCTTCACAGAGACATTAGTGCCCTTGAGATAGTTCTCCTTGCAGCAGAGGCGTGGCACGAGACTAAAAGGCTCCTGAGTTTACCTGGGGTTTTTCCATTATTAATGCAACTGGGTCTGCCCTAGAAGAGGGAAAGCAGAGTGCAGGTGAGCACCCAGCCCTGCAGAGCAGCTGCAGCACATGCATCCCAACTCACAGCACCTGTGTTCAGCTGAAAGCATCTGGGAGCCACATGTTCTCGCAGCACAGTGAGAACTGAGAGCTGCCCAGAACTCCTAAATACAATCAACTGCTGGGGAAAACAGCCTCATTCAGCACTGATGGGGAAATACAAGCGTAAAACAGACTGTTTTAAGGAGAAAATCCATTTTCTGGTCCAGAAATCCTTTGCTGGGAGGTGTTAACACCTTAATGGGGTGACACACAGCACGTCCCCTCGGTGCAGCACCTGTTGCTACCCTAGCTGAGCTGACCTCACGTTCATTCTAGATAAGCAATAACATCAGATGGAGCTGCCCTGAGCTCGCCTGTCCTGGGTGTGATGGATCACGTCTGCTCCAGCCAGGCTGCAGGAGCTCTGCAGAGTGGTCTCTGATGTTCATGAAGGGTTGTTCTTACACCCCATTCTCTTGAGTTGGGTCCTTGGGAGCTCGGATATCTTAGCTGATCACAGCTGCATCACATTATTTGGGACGACTTCATTTTCTCCCCATCCGGGAGCAGTTGCTCTGCACTGGCCAGCTCATGGTGGTAATGTGGATGGCCAGAGGGATCCCTGGCTGCCAGTCTGGGTCTGGGGAACAAAGCACTGCTGAGCTCCTCCTGAGCATGGGGTTGTGTTGGGCAGAGCACCCTGCCAGGGGCGTCCCCAAGAGCTGCCCCCTGGGGATTGCCAGCTGCCAGGAGTCCAACACGTTGCTCCCACCTGCTTGGAGCCCCCTGGCCAAGTGGGCTCTGTCCCACAGCAAAGAGGAAGGAGAATGAGGAAACGCCACGGCCTTGCTGCTGCAGGGGCTGCCTGCGGTGCTGGGAGCGGAGCGGCTGGGGCTCAGCCTGCAGAGCAGAGACAAACGTGGTTTCACACAGCTGGAGCAGAGGAAATGAAAAATCAGGGCAGCACTGTGCCCTGGGGTGAGCAATCCCGACCGCTCAGGGCTGCCTGGCAGCCAGCCCTGCCCTGCACACCATGCATCTCCCGGCACAAAGTTCAACCCATAAAGAGGAAGGAAGGAAAAAACCACATTTCTCCACCCAGGACCCCAAACCAAAGCTTTAAGTCAGTGCAGCACAGAGAGCTCTTCATGGGCAGCGCGGCAGGAACGTGACTGTGATCCAAGCCCCAACCCTTTGCTCTCCTCCCCAGGCTCCTCACACACCCTTCCCCATGCAGCCAAGGGCCAAAGCTCACATGCGGCGCCCATCCCACCCAGGCAGCACAGACTTACAGGTGTATCGGGCGGCTGTGTGCTCGTGGGGTGCTGGGCCCTGGCAGCGTCCCCACTGGGCTCCGATATCTGGCTCTCAAAGCCCCACCCCGGCCTCTCCTGCCTCCTGCAGAGGAGGAGCGTCCGCTGGCCAGGTAAGCCAGCAGCTGGGAATGGGCGCCGCTGGCCTTCCCTGGGATGGGGACCCCACTGGAGGACCCCCAGGGCTCCCACACCACAAACCGCTTTGCAGATCTGCTCACAAGTAGCACCGATGGGGGTCCCAGTGAGTGCAGGTCAGGAGCACGGGGACACAGAGCTGGGCTGCTTTTCTGCTCCCGTTCGTGGCCGGGAGCCACATGGCTGCTGAGCTGCAGCTGCACCTCGGCCAGGCAGAGCAGGTAGCACCGCGATCCCCCATCCCCCCATCTTCCTGCACGCCCAAAGCGTGGGGCAGCACAGGGCACAGCAGATGTGCCCCACTGCCGAACTGCAGGGAAGGCTTTGCCCTCCCCACCCGCTCCGTTCCCACTTCCCTTACGCTGCCGCGGTGCTCCCTACCTTCGGCCAGGCCCTGCTTCTCAGCTCAGGGGGCCCTGGGCCGCTCAGCCACGAGCTGCAGGACGCGGCTCAGCCCTTCCCTCTGCAGCCCCGTCCCGACACAGGAAGGAACCGGGGCTCAGTGCTTCCTGCCCCGGTGGGAGGAAGCGGGGAACGGAGCTTGGGCTGCACCGGGGAGTGCAGTAGAGCAGCAGAAAGGGGCGGCTGTCCGACAGCCCTTCCCAGTCCAACCCCATCCCTGCTTTGGTGATGTTGGAGCCTAGGAACCATTTCTAACACCGCAGTGATGCGGTGGCAGGGCTGCTCAGGGAGGTGGGAATCAGCATCCCCAGAGGTGTTCAGAGATGCTGAGATACGGCACTGTGGGATGTGGTCAGCGGGCACAGAGGGGTTGGACCTGGGGTTCTCAGAGGTTTTTTTTCCAACCAGAATGATTCCGTGAATCTCAAAGGCTGCTTGGGCTCAATGTGCAGCATCCAAGCACCCCGAGAGCCTGCAGCCCAGCCTTATCCTCATTGCATTTTGCACCGTGGGACACCCAGGCTGCATGCATGGAGGAGCCAGGCCAGGCCTGAGGGGACCCAGCAGAGCAGCAGCCCCACAGTGCTGCAGCTGCAGCCTCTCTGAGCTCTGCAGGAAACCCGAGAGGTGTCCAGGATCAGCTTACAGCCCTGCATTATTCAGGTCCAGAGTGGAACAAAGCAGAGGTGAAAGAGGGCCCCACACAGCGGGTTTGGATGTGGTGTTACCAACCTGGCCATGGGAGCACTAACAGCCATTCCTGCAGGATGGGATGTCAGCCCTGTGCTGTGCGGGGATGCTTGCAAATAAAATAATTATAATTTATTAAAAAAATCAAAGCTGTTCTTCTCTGTTTCCATATTGAAAAAGGCTGGAGTGGAAGAGGCAGCTCTGGGGGTGAGGGATCTGTCAGTATTTCGGTCTCCAATCTCACAACACAAGCTGCAGGAAGCTCCCCCACCCACCTGCTTCCTGCGCTGCCCTGCAGAGCCACGCACAGCCACGTGCTGCTGGAAGCTTCTGCTGGACAAAGTCCACCACCAGGGGACTGTCAGCAAGGCCACCATGAGGTCTGGCACTCACGATGCCCTGGTGCTGCCGATCCCCTTCCCTCAGCAGCCCTTAAGAGCCCAGCACCCGACCTGAAGTCAGACAGCACCTCCTATCACACGCTGCAGGCTCCCCTATCGCATAGTCCAGCTCTGCTATCACTCACAGTGCTTCTCTTGCACTCTCTCTAATCACACTTCACAACTCAATGTCAGTTTCACTCAGCAGCAACAGAACCTGGAGTTTTCTCAAACGTATTTGAAGTCAACATCACAGAGTCTAACACAGATCCACGTTTGGGTTCAGATGCCCTTGGTGGTGATTTACATGGCGGTGGAAATGCATACAAGAAACTTGCCAGGCAGCTGTGTGGAGACTGTGGGGCATTTGCTTATTAAATTGAACTCTCCCTCCTCCCAGTCACTGTTTTCCAAAACCTTTGCCAAACAGGACAGCTGGCCAGCAGCAAGGAAGTGCTCAGTTACTCCTGCTTGAGACGAGACCTGATGTTAACACTCAGATCAGGGTTAGTTACTACCTCCAGTTGCTCACCTGCACTCCAGCACGTCCTCTGCCCGCTGCATCTGTCAGCAGTGAGGTGAAACCTGCTGGATTTCCTTCTCAGTTCACTCTGGACACAGCAGACTGCACTGCCATCAGACCCACACTCAGCACCACTTCCTTCTCACACATCTTTTCGCTCTGGGGACGGCACAGAGCTGTGCCAGGGGAGGGTCAGGTGGGGGCTAAGGAAAGGTTCCCCACCAGAGGGGGGTGGGCATGGAACAGGCAGCCCAGGGCAGGGAGCACAGCCCTAAGCTGCTGCAGTTGAAGGAGCCTGGGCCATTCCGCTTAATGTCTGAATGGTTTGGACTCTGGCTGGTCCTGGTGAAGCCTGGAGTTGGACTGGATAAGGTTTGTGGGTCCCTTCCAAGTAGGGGAGCTCTGTGATGCTGACAAATAATCCAGAGCCACTGCAGCTGCAGAGTTCTGGGGCTGCTTCTTCCTCATGACAATTATTTTGTCTGTTAATAATCACATCTCTGTCTGCTCCAGGGCTTTCTGGTGCCCACAGGCCAATGCTGCTCCATGGTCTGAACAAAAAGCCCAGACCTGAGTCCTTCACAACTGCTCCAGTAGCTTTAGTTCACAACCTGCATCACCTCTCCCTGTTTGTCTTCTCTGAAAAACCTGCTTTTAGAAATCTTGATCTTCTTTTCAAAGGAGAACATCACTGTGAGAATTTGGAATATCTTTACATTCAAGAACCTTTGCCTTACAAATCCTCTTTGAAATAACTCCTTTGATTGTTTATGCCTTAAAAAAAACCAACATCTGCAACCACGGACTGTGAATCAGCATTCTTGTAACACTGCTGCTTTGCTTACTGCTCCTCAGACACTGAAATATCACACTGCATTTGAATGCAATTGTGCCAGTAAAAAAACAAAAAACCAAAAGAGCAGGGACTTCATTTGTGAATTGTTTCTGGTCACGTCCAAGCTGGAAAGCAAAACTTCCCACTTCTTCCTGAAGAACAGAAAACACGACCACTTCCATTAGCACCAAAAGGATTTTAAATGAACAGTTCCAGGGAGCTCCTTTCAAATCATAAAACGTGAATTTTACATAAAAGTGTTTTACAAATAGTTTCTGCTTTACACTCAGCTCTGCTCAACACCGACCAGAAGTTATATACATACACACCAGCTCAGTAGCTTCAACCACTCTCTCAAGGAGGCTGCAGAATTTATTTAAGAAAAATAATAGGATTTCCTGGTTCCTGGGAATTTCCTTCAGCCTGCCAGACGGGTCACTGCTGCGGTGCAGGGAGCACTAAGCTTTTGGGGAGAAGGGGTACTGAGGGTGCCACCAATCCAGCAGCCGGACGCTGTGCACGGGGTCCAGCACCACCTGCACTCCTTGGTCGAGTCGTGGCTTCTTGCCATTGTGAACAGGGGCGTCCTGGAAGAGCAGCCGCACGCGATGATGCCTCATGTCTGTGCTCACGTTGATGGTGAACTGCAAGAGAGAGACACGGAGGTGCTGGAGGAGGCAGACGTGCAGAAACATGCATTTGTTTCCAGGTAAGCGCGACTGCAGACTGATCGCTGACTCTGGGGATCAAAATTACTTCTTGGTGTTACAGCAGGCGCTGCAATGGTTAACTCCAAACCAGTTCCCTGTGGCTGGAAGCCCCAAATAAGAGAACTGGTGACACCCGAAAGAACCTCTCAGACTTCAAGCACAGACACACATGCTGTCCTGTGTGTTAGCACAGCTGCTGTGCTGCTCTCTAACACCACAGCTCTGTATGGAGCTGAGCTTCTGGGGGTTAATTCAAAAGCTGCTGTTTTTCCAAGCAGTCAAGGATTGAAGACACACTGCACAACTTTGGTCAAACACGTTTTGCTCTCAGAATTTGCTGCCTTCAGGCAAGAAGGGATTCCATTTTCCTGCATCCCACCTCCTGTTCCCCCATTGGGTAGTGACTATTCTGCTCCCAGCTGCTGCACACACACAGCTCAGCTTCTCACAGAAGCTCTGCACAAACCACATCTCCTGCATCCAGTAGAGAAGAGCCGAGAGATCTGCAGAAGCTTAACTGAGGAGACTGTTAGCAACCTCTGTGATAATTCTCTCTGAGGTTTCCACAGCTGGTTGAGTGATGGAGCAGTGCTATTTACACAGCACAGAAGAGCTCTCCCTCCCCCTTCACGTGCAAAGATTGGGTGGTAGATATGTCCAGCACTTACCAAGGTAAACGTCATACCCATGACTATTGGCACGAATATGAAGTTAAAGGTGGTGATCTGCAGAAGACAGCAATCCTGGTCAGGGTTTGTATGGACTTCTTCATACTGAATAGGTGGCTGAAGACCTTTGGAACATTTGCTCTTAAATCTGGGAGACTTGAAAGAAAGAGAGACAGTCAGCTAAGCAGGAATCTGTGATGAGTTTGGTTTCTTCAGACCAGCGCTGCCCAGGAGGTTCGCAGAGCATCCCCACACACTGCGCAGTGCTACTGAACAACAGAAAGCCAGCCCTCAGGACAAAGAATCTGAAGGACTATTTCCTCACATAGGAATGCTGCAGAATTCCTAAGGGGGCCTTAAGCAGCCTGAGAACCACTCATGAAGGCTCTCCATTAGCAGGCACTCCTTCACTTCTCATGGAAATCTTTCCAATGTAAAGCAGTTTCAGATGTGGACTGTTTGATCAGTTATTCAGTCTGTTTTCTGGTGATAGTCAGGAGCCACAATGCAAAGATTACATGATTTGGGGTGAAAAACAATCCACGTCTTACAGTGGAGCAACGAGCAAAGAAACACCAAAAATAAATACACAAGATTCCAAACATCTCAGTGATACAGACTGAAAACTGAGAGCAGTTTCAGGCCATGTTTCAGTTTTACCAAAGGATTCAGTTTTCATTTGATGTCTGACCCCATAAAAGTGTTTCCTCACTCCTTTCCACCACACAGGAAAATCATTACTTCTCCAAAAAACTCACAGCCATTGTGGTTCTTCTTCCACAACTGCTGAGTTTCCATACCTGCTTTTTGAACTTGAAGTTGAATTCCCACATTGCTTCTTGTCTGTTCCCTTCAATCTTTTTGCACCAGAAAAGCAGACACTGAGGTGGAAAAAAAGAAACAAAAACCATGAAACCTGCGGAGGAATCACTTTCAATAAGTTACAGCAAAATGCTGAGACTCCCCATTACAAACACAATTACAGAGCAGTCAGAGCCATTTACTCAAATTAATTATTACCAAAGAACACACCCAGCACTTCGGTCTCCAACTGCTGACCAACTTATCACACAAAAGGATGATGCAACTTACAGCCACTGATGCACTGAACAGAAAGCTCTCAACAATCCATCCCTTCCATAAGGCAGAGGTGAGCGGTACAGATTCGCCTGTTTCCCTCACCCACCAAGAAGTCCCAATAAATCAGACTCCAAACAAGACTGAGCAAAAAGGAACAACTTCGAATAAGGATCAGGAAGGAGAGAATCCAAAGGGAAATGCCAAGAATGATGTGTGACCCTCAGGGTGACAGATGTGAAAGCTCCGAAGCCGCTTCAGAGTCAAAAGAAGGTCCTGACATCACTAGGCACTGACTGTTGTACTGCAGAGCATAAAAACACTGCCAAGTTAGCACAGTTTGAGCAACCTACTGCTCATGTTTTAGAAGGAAATGAGAAAAAGGCCTCCTGCAGCAGAGGTAAGCAGCACCGTGCTCCAGTTTAATCCAGTTATCATAGTATGGTCCCAGGATCTATCCCAGCACACAGCACCAGTTCCAGCAGGAGTCTCAGCAGAACTCCTGAACTAAAAAGAGGAGGGGGAAATTTCACTGCCTACCAACAGGCAGAAGCAACTATCCTTCAACAGCCACCAAGAGAACCTGGCAAATCAACACACCACGGTTTCCACAGCACAGATGCCAGCCCACCACTGCTGGTCTTACCTGGTCCTTCTAACAGTGTCAGCACGTAAAGAAAGAACAGCATTGGTAAAGACAACTCCTCATGATCCATACACCACTTCTTGCACACCAAGAAGGCCTGACTGGGTCACTCTGGGAAGCTCACACCTAATGTAAATCCAGCACAGTGGAACCCTGAATGAATCAAAGCCAGAGCCATCATCCACCACAGGACCTCTGTAATTAGAGACCAGAGGTGATGAGGGACCCCTACCTCAACTCCGAGTCACATCCATAAGCAAGACTCATTAGGGACCCTTACCTCCACAGTCCTCATGAGGTGACCAAAGCAGCCAATTTCAGAAACACACATCAAGTAACCAACCTCCACGTGGGAGGAGAGGAGGCAGCCCTCACGTTTTGCCAATAAAAACATTCTCCAGATCTTTCTTATCTCAGTTTAACTCTGCCATCAGTGCTATTTGTAGTTCACCTGCACAGACGGCCTGGTCTAGCAACTTGCAAGTAGTGAAGCACAAAATGGTCAGTACCTCCTAAGGGGCAGAGGATGTTGTCCACGGGTCAGCCGTCCTGCCCTTCAGACGCGCCGTACGGCCTGCTGCTCCACCAAAAATAATGGGGGATGTCTTTAAAGGGCAAACACTTCTGCTGACACCATAACAGCTCCAGTGTCCCACACAAGCTAGGCTAGGGAAAGAAAAAAGGAAATTAAAGAGGAAAAGCTGGATTTGATAACGCGGAGGACTGGAGTCTCCTCTTGCCACATGCAGCTTAAGTAAGAATCTGCCATTATTTTCAGTGACCCATAGAGGTATAACCAAAGCCCATGAAAGCAAGAACATGGGAAGGAAGTGTCAGACCCTCCTCCATACCCACTGTGCTTTGACATTTCAGTGCACAGTAACACACGTGTGGAGCTCACTGTCTTGCAGTGCAGTAGCACAGCAAGACCAGCCTTGTGATGGCTCCTTAGTGCTCCAGGGGGTCAGGTCAGATCTCTGCTGTCCTAAGCAAAGCCTCATCATCCTTTAATTTCCTTTTTTAAGACCTGAACAACGAAAGACTGCACTTCAAGAACTATCTTCAAACTGAAGTGCAGTAGAAGCATCAGCAGTGGGCACCAAAGCCGTTATGATGTCAACACGAACGCTCCCAAAATCCTGCCAGCACCACCTCACCCCTCACAGCCACACCACGTATCTGAGCAGCAGGGGAAACACTAAGAAGTGAGACTGAAGGACTATGGCTAAGTGGGCATTTCCTAGAACTATTCTGCTGTTTAGTTTAAGAAAGATGACATGTAAGCTGGGAAATTGAGAATAAACAGCTCTGGATGCAGACTTCTGACACAGAACTCTGACACAGAATTAAATGCTTTTCTCCTGCTCTGCAGCACCATCTGCTTGTGTTACTGCACAACGCTCCCTCTCAGCAGTACAACATTTTTGTCCAGGGAGAGGAAGGAAGAAAGAAGCAATGCTGCACACAGATAGATGGGTAGCTCTATTCTGCATGGAAAACAAACTGTTGAAACAAAGCCACAGCAGTTCATCTTCAAAAAGCTCATTCAGTAAGTTTGTTCATTTGGAGGATGGAGAATTCACACTGCTGCTTAAGCTGTTCACAAAGTACAGCCAGCTGTGAGGTAAAACCAAACAAGAAACACGGGCATTTCCAAATTAATGATCAGCAGTGATTAAAGAGGGATGGATGCACAAGGGCCCCAAGCTGCAAGATGAAGGGAAGCTGCCTGTCCCCACCAGTGACAAACCTCTCCCAGCCCAACACAGCTGCAGCCCAGTCCTACAGCAGTCGTTCACTGCACATCTGCCATGCTCACAACATCACTGCCTTCCCCTCCTCAGAAACCAAAGACGAAGCACGAACTACAGGAATGGAGTCTAAAATGATTCCCTTTCAGTGGCTGTTAACATTGCTTCTGATCTCTTCAGATGCCTGCTATGGAGAGAAGATGCATTCTGGCAGCATCTGAATAAAGCTGAGAATATAAAAACTGTCCCTCCTGCAGCCTCCTTTCAGCAACACATTTGCAACAGAGGAGGGAAGAGCTTCAAATATCCCCAACAGTTTTCATGTTCAGTGAAACGAGTGCCTTTCTGCTGATTCTAAAGCTGTTGCAGTAGGACCGAAGCAACCAGAAGAGTAACTAAAATGCTCTGCAGGAGGAACTGCACAGAGACAGATAAGCACCACGCTATTAAACGTTACCAGTCTGAGCTAATTCTCACCCCAACCCTCACACAGAAGTTTGGACTCGGCTATCTTTCAACGTTCCTTCCAACCTCAGCTCTCCTCTGATTTTAAACACCACCTATTTTTCTTCCAGAAGGAGAAAACAGCCAAGGAGCACCTCAGACATCCCACTTTTCCTCAGGATCCCACTTACTCTGGAATTCTTTAAAGTGCTGGGAGTACTGTCTGGAATAGCTGGGTTCCTGGAGACTCGAGATGCAAAAGGCTCATACATGTGGTACAGCGACCGGATGACGCACGCACGGAGGCAGTGCAGCTTCTCCATGGACTCGGGCCGCAAGCGGAGGGGCAGGTATGCATCCAGACTGTAGTGCCTGAAAACCAACGACAAACCCAACTCAAACTAAGGAGTCTGAACGGCAGAGACATGCAGGAGAGAGAGAGAGGTGATCAGCACTGAGAGAAAAGCAAACACCTGATTGATCCCGTTGGCAACTCGGAGTGCGTGAGGGTTTCTGTACCGCCTCCAACACAACGCGGACACACGATGCTGCAGCTCCCCACTAGCTCCCTTGCAGGCTGTTTGCCCAGACAGAGCAAATGATATTTTAGTTGTGGGTTATGTAAAGGCCTGCAGGTGCATTCAAGTTCCCCAGGACCCACTTCAGCTAAGCTGCATGCTTACAAATGCCTGAACGGCCTGGATGCCTGGGCTCGAGAGCTACTCTGATCAGAGAGAACACGCCAAGGAAGCACCTGCTAGGGAACTTCACACTGAAAAAACAGACAGGGACACCCATAGCTGTGGTTTGCTCTATACTTATATACACCTTATCACTTATAAGGACATCAGAGATCATCTATTTCCAACCCCCTTGCTGTGGTGAGGACTGCCAGCCCCTAGATCAGACTGCCCAGACCCCATCATGCCTGGCCTCCAGGGGTGGGACATCCACAGCTTCTCTGGGCAGCACTCCAGCATCTCACCACCCTCCAAGTGAAGAATTTCTTCCTAACATACAACTTAAACCTCCCTTCTTTCAGTTTGAATCATTCCCCCTTGTCCTATCGCTATCTAAGTGAGTAAAAAATTGGATTTATTTCCCTCCTGTTTGCAAGCTCCCCATAAGTACTGAAGATCACACAGATCTCCCCAGAGCCTTCTCTTCTCCAATAGAGAAAACATTCTGTCCTGAAGGAAAGTTCAAGTGAGAGGTGCAAGGACAGGAGGATTTGTTCTGGATGCTGATACTCTTTCTCTTCTTGTACTTCATTTAAAGCTTACTTCTGCTCCTGAGACAGCTCCTAAATGCATTAGCTACTTTCATGCCATCCTAAGTACACAAAGGTGACTATGATGAAAGCTTGAGGCAGGGCCAGGTTTCTGTCAGTGGTGATTGCCTGTCTTTAAGGTAAAGCAGTGACTTTACTGTAAGTGCTTCCACTTGTGAACAGGAGTATGTAGGCTCCAGCAAGCAGAAAAGTGCACAAAGCTTTGAGATCTTATAGAAAGCACATGGGAACACGCCACAGACAGATCCTTTCCCACAGTCAAAGCAGGTGCAACACACCACAACTCCTCCCCAAATGAGGCCCACAGCATCATTTCAACATCTAAATATTAAGCTCCCCAGACCATAGGGAAGTGTTCTCTTACTTACAGCTCTACAGAAAGCCAGCCATGGCTGCAGTCTCTCAGAATAGTTAAGCCATTCTCTAGAGTCTCACCTTCTGTAGAGTCTGGTCCAAAAGGCAGCAGTGCAAGTAACAGTCCAAGCTTTCTTGCAAATCAAAGAGAACCGGACAATGTCCTCAGGGCGAATGTAGGAAGCCAACAGCAGCCAGATATCAATGGGGTATTCCTCTCCACCATCACCATCAGGATTTTCTAAATGCAATCAAGGTACATTAGCGTAATAAAGAACTTCTTCACCAATTCACAGCTGGAGGCCTATGCTGTAGTGCTGTTAGCATGGGTAACTGCAACAGGGATGTAAACGCAGTCACGTAAACAAGTCTGAGACAATTTCACTTCACACTGCTGGACAGGTGCCATCATTTATCACTGCTGCACAGCTTGCACAAGTGTGCAGAGCGGCAGATAGAAAGAATAAGATGGGCTGAAAGGAGGAAGCTCACTACTGCCAAGGGAGGTTCTGGATGTGCTCACTTACCTACAGATTGATTTGCCCACAATGACCCCAGAGCAGAGCTGTGCACACAGCCCTGGATATCAAACTGCCATCAATACTAACAGTTAAACTTCAGTACCAGGAACCAACAGAGCCTGGATTCCACCAACAGACACAACATGGGCATCAATGTCCGTTTGTTTTTGTTGGTTTGTTTTTTCCTAAAGCAAACTCTGCCTTCACCTGCATGCTTTCAAGCAAGAACTGTAACACACGTCCCATGGCAAAGTTTCACAACTCTTCTCATAAGCAGCATTAATTTTCCAAGGCTGAGAGAAGACTGCTGAAAGCAGCAAGCTCTTTGGCTCTGATTTCATACCCAAAGCTCGGCCTCAGTGAAAAGACAACACGTGTGACTGAGTCACAGCAGGTTCCTGGGAGAAATGGGGCAAAGTGATTCAATCCTTCGCATTATTATGATTTATATTTTAAAATACAAATTACAGGATGCCCTGAAGCTGCAGGTTTAACCTGCAAACAGCAGTCGTTAATTGAAGAAACCCACACACAGCACCCAGGAGAGGCTGGTGAACATACCTTTGTGTCTTTTGCTCTTCTTTTTTCTGGATGCAGTTCGCCCACTGATACTTTCCTTTGTATCCATTTCATCACTGCTGTCACAAGACTCTCCTGACATGGAGAGAACTTCCTCAGAAGGAACACAAGAAGCTTCCAAACCACAGAGGGATTTTACTAGAATGACAAGCAATGACACGATAAGTATGCCAGGAGATAGACAGAAACAGATGATTCAAGCTCAGGAGATACTTCAGGGGAACCAGAGCCACTGCTAAGAAGCAACATAACTGCATTAAAGTCTCCTGGTGACGCATGGAAACCCTAAGCCCTGGGATTACCTTCTTAGAGCAAGATTAGCACAGGTGAGTGACTTAGAAACAACAGCCTACTGTTTCAAGGAAGGAACAATGAGGATGATCTACTGGTTTCCCTGAAGCTGTTTATGACTTTGAATAAAACACCACTGCTTCTTGTGCAGCACCAACTGGCTGCCCTGCATACCACAGCATCCCTGTCTGACCACTGCTCAGCCTGCATAAAGCCAGCACCCATGCTCTGATTGTCCTCAGAACACTGGAAGTGTACTTCCTTCTCAGCAGGACAAAGAGATCCTGCGGCTGAAGACAAGCAATCCATCAGCAACGGAACTCAGAGCCAAGTACACAAGCTCCACTTCAGATTTTATTGAAGGGCCTAATGAGCAACAGCAAGCGAAGACAGAATTTCTTTTGCTGCCTCTGGGGAGATGTTCAAACACTTCACAGTTAGGAAATATTTTACTGTAAACTGAAGACTCACTGGGGCAGAAAAAGTCACATGTGAGGCAATAACAGGAGTCTTAAAAAAGAAAGGTGCAGTCCTGTGTTACGGCTGAGCAAGGCACAGACACAGAGGAACCAGCATAACAGCATTACAAGCACTCTGCAAACAGTCTAAAATTTGGGGCCACGTGCATTCAAGAAAGTTGAATTTCAACAGAATTTGCTTGGATGAAGAAAAGCACCTCTATCAAGAGGCATTTGGCTCCCTCGAAGGAGATCTGTGCTGCTCACACTTTTCTAGCCTAGCAAAGGAAACCCCTGGAAGGTTTTACATATTGCAGATACAGCCAGCAGAGAGCAAGAAGTGGCAGAAAAAAAAAAAATCATTAAGTACTGATTACAAATAAACCTAGGCTAGAGATTTTCCTCATTTCTTAACCACACAGCAAGGTTGTGAAATGATAACAGAGCAGATGGAAACGAAGTCTTAAGACAGAGCTTGAGCAGTTTAGGAAGAGGGACTGCATCACTTGGTTTCTGGCCACATCACAGAACTGCAGTGCTCTGCCAAATGAGCTCCACCATATTTTGCACAATTTACTTTGTAAACTGTATGCATTTGTGGCAATGATATCCCTCGCTCTGTAACAGCACTCACCTCTACATACAACCTTATGCAGGCAAAACCAAATAGAAGCAGATGGCAACACATGACAGTTGTGACATCAAATACAGCCAAGCAAGAGATGACAACTGATCAAGACTCAGGGAAGGGTTCAGAAAAAGGCAGTCACACTCTAGGAAGGAAAGCTCAGCAAGGCTGTTCACACTGAGTCACGCTGCATCGTAACCTTGCCAAAGAGATTCCATCCCATTCATCTCACAGCAGCCACCCCCACCTTGTCCCTGCGGGTTAGGAAGGAACAGATAAATGCTCAGGAAAATTCCACCTGGCCTTTGCTCCCCTCCCTGCCTCCTGGCAGCCATGGGCAGGGCAATGTTTGAGAACCAGCAAGGTAGGAGGAGAGCGAGGCCAAAGTTCCCCAGGCAGAGGCCATCTCCTTCCTGCTGCTGGTTGTCAGGGTGCCCCACGGTCACGACCACGACAGATAAGGCTGTAGAACAGCTTGGGGCTGATAAGGACAGAGCCTGAGGATCAGTTCATCAGAAGGGTGAAACCCCAGCAGTTCTGCAGGGAATCGCTGTGATCTGCAGTCATCTGAGCAGCAAGAAGGTGAACCAGCAACGGGATGCTGGATTTTAGGAGAAGGGTTAAACTGCACAGGGCAAGCAGTGCATGGACTCAGAGTGGGGGCAAGAAGGGAAAGATGTTACAGTTTGCTGTGAAGCTGAAGTGCAGCAGTGGGAGGCATTGCCTCAAATGGAGAGTCTGTGTAAGACTGAACAGGAAACAAAACAGGGAGAGGGAAGCCTCCAGCTTTGAACAAAGAATGGAAGGTGCCCTGATCTGAAAAGCTTGAGCAGTGACTAGAAAGGAAAACTGAGTGGCATTGCTATCCTGTACAACTTCACAGTGCAAAGAGCACCTCTTTACAGCAGTCACTGTCCACATAATAACATCCACCTCCAACCAATTCCACGTGTCAGACCAGTTCCACTTAGGAGTCAAATCCTAAATACTAACAGCTCTTGAGCAAGCAGGGTGAGTTAGCCCAGAATGTTCCCATTACTCTCAGCAGCTAAAAGCCAAGGAAGTAGAGAACAAAGTACTGCAATAGCTGCTCAGGAAACTGCTTGCTTATACAGCTTACAACTAAACAACAGCAATACTCTCAAAAGATCTCACTGCAGCCTGCAGCACAATTTATCAGAGCTAACATCATTCCATTATTCTAATTTCAAATAGTTTTATCTGGTAGTAAATTTATCTACAGTTCTGTATGAGGTAATGTAGCCATAAAGACTCTCGTTCTGTGGGTTGTAGTTGGTGGGTTGGTTTTTTTTTTGCTTCAAGCAGGAGATAACATTCCATATTAAAAAAGAAAAAAACTCTTTGATTTAAGGCAGCAGGAAAGACTCTGAAGTTCTTGCTGGACTTGCAGCTGGAATTCTGCAAAAATCCTGTCTAAGATCTGAATAATCCCACAGAAAAATGCAGACTCATCTTCAGTCATCAAACCAAACTGTTTTCTCAGACCATGGAGATGAAAGAGGCGCCCCACAGCACAGAGGCTGGTGGGATGGGGGGCAGCCTTCCCGCATGCCGGCTGGCAGGGCAGGCTCCCTACACACAATGCTCACCTTCCTGCTGCACTGCGTTGGCCACAGCTTTCTTCACCCGTCCAGATTTCACGACAGCCGGGTCTGAGTTCGCATAATCTGCCACCGTCACTGCAGGAGAGTCAAGAGACAGGGCGACAGGGGATTACAGCTTACAGGGAGGGGAGAGAGGAGGTCTAACAGGTGCGATCCCTTCTCAAGGAGGACGCTGCACGGGGACAGAGCCGAGGAGAAAGCACGCAGCAAAAGCAGCCCCGGCAGCCCCGCAGGCTTCCACCACAGGCACGGACGGCCATCGCCGTCCAGCACGGAGCAGTTCTCCCTATGCCCAGCCCACACAAACCCCTCGCTGCTCCTCGCAGCAGCCCAGCCGGCCCAACCCGCCGCTCCCCACCCGCCGGCCGCGCAGCACCAGCTGAGGAGCCTCGCCTCCCCTCACGCACAGCCTTAACGCTCCCACCTCCGAGCCCCTCCGCTCCCGGGCCAGGCCGCAGGGCCCGCTAGGCCCGTCCCCTCGCACGGCCTCGCTCCCCTCCATCCCCGCCCCGCATCCTCACCGCGTTCGGAGCAGACGTCGTCGGCACGGAACTTGAGGCGTTTGCGGGCGCCCCGTTTGGGCATGGCGGCGGCTTCGGGGCGGCCGCGCGGGGCCATGTCCGGCCCGTCCCGCCCGGGGCCGCCGCGGCGCCGCGGGGAAAGCGCTACCTCTCGCAGAGCCTCGCGAGAGCGTGACGTCATCTCTGTGCGCCGCGCCCTTGCGTCGTGGTGTCAGTAACGGGGATATGTAAATGGAGTAGCGGGTTAAGCTCTGGAGTAACTGGCGCTCGGTAACCGGTCCTTTCTGCCCACAGCCCTGTGGGATGCCCCAGAGCCACGGCCCTGTGAGCGCCCTGCCCCGCCACCTCCACACTGGGGTCCCCCACCGTCCAGGAGGTTGCAGCTGAGCCATCCCATGTCTGTTCACAGCCCCTGTGCGTTGCCAGGCACCTCAGCCCGCACTGACCCCACCCAGCTCCTGTGGGTCTGGCAATGGGTACGAGCTGGCACTCGGCTGCTTTTCCTATTTCTTTTAGGACCGTGCTGAATTGTCAGTCCTTGGTGATGCCACCTCCTGGTTAAGGAGTCATAAAGGTGCCGTGAAGAGTTGAGATTCCTACTGGAGGATCCTGTTGGACATCACTGGTTGTCCAATCAGTCGGACTGGGAGTCCACATGCTCTCCCTGACCTGCATTTACACGGCTGTCCTGCAGCATGGGCTTGGAAGGAAAGCACAAGTTCAGTCCCAGCCCCAGCATCCTCAGCACCATCCCAGTGGACACTGCACAGCCCAGTGCATTTCGTCATCTCAGAGTATCTTAAAATATAATGAGAGTATTTTACCAGCAAAAAACCTGGCAATAGAAAAGTCTTGTCTATTCCGGACAAGAAAGTTCAATCCTTGACAAAAACGCTGTTTCTAATTGTATTCGTCTAGGTTTGGATCAACTGATATGAATTAGAGAGAACAGCAATTAATGCAGCTAGATCCTGACACTAATAGCTTTACCCGCCTCTTTGGTTGCATAGATACTTGAAAATGTTTTGGACTATGAGAGTCATCGCTGATATTTGAGAACTGTATCACAGTATTTTTTAAAAATAGAGTTCTTATTGGGTGACTCTGGCATATGGGAAATAGAGGAAGTTTTACCAGCATGGGACAATAGACATGCAAAGATGGCTGTTTCCAGGTGTGCCCAGCACAGCTGCTCATCCAACAGGTTGATAACATCGGTGGCATTTATTTTCTGAGATTTCCCAGCAAAAATATCACAGAATGAGCTCCGTGTCCCTGCACAAATCCGATGAGGCACAGGAAGCAGTGCTTCACTGCAGTGATACCAAAGTGCTGCATCGCTGAGGGCTCTGTGATGGAACAGGCGAGGGATGTCCCAGAGGATGCTGAAGGCCGTGCAAGAGTTGAAGGAGCAGCCTGTGGTTTAAGAAGCCCCAGATTAATTGCTTACCTTCTAATGAAGCCTACATGTGCTGGGTTTGTTGGGCACAGTGCTGGGGTGTGTTACACTTTCTTTATTCCTGGTAAGGGTGGGGAAAGGTGCACCCAGGGCACAGCTGCCCTTCACCCCACAGCCTGAGTCTGCTCCTGCCTCGCTCCCCATAGGGATGGATGAGGCCTCTGGACTTCATCCTGCTATAGGATCCTTCCTGCTGTAGGGGCTGCTACCCCCAAGGAAGTTCCTGCTCCCCGAGGAAGTTTGCTGCCCCACAGGGGGCTCCTGCCCCCGGGAAAGTTCCTGCCCCTTCAAGAAGATCCTTGCCCATGGAAGTTCCTGCCCCACAAGTGCGCTTTTTGCCCTCTCAGGGGTAACACTGGCCCCCAGGACCCCACCTCGACCCCCCACCACATGAGGGAGGGGCGTGGCCAGGACAGGGCGTGGCGGGAGGGGGCGTGGCCAGGCGGGGACGGCGACGCAGGGGCGGGGCGGGCGGCGGGAGGCAGCGGCGGCGGCGGCGGCGGCTTCCAGCGACTTCGGCGCTCGGTGAGTGCGGGCGGGGCCGGGCCCACGCCGCCCCGGGGGATGCTCAGCTATCCGCGGGGCCGGGCAGGGGATGCTCAGCCTCCATTCTGCATCCTCCATCCTGTGGAGCTGTCCGGAGGGGCTCTCCTCGTTTTGCCATCCCGAAGGATGCTCTGCATCCCTCCTGGGGCTGGGCCGACCGGGATTCGCTCCCCGCTGTTACACCCGGTGGGGTTGGACTGGGGGTGTTCTGCCTCGCCGTGGCAGGTGGGGATGCGCTGCCTCCAGGGGCTGTGCGGGAGAGAGTGCTGCGTCTGGGGGAGCTTTGTTCCACCCCGTTGCCGCTTGGAGGGGGTCTGTGAGTCAGGGATGTGCTGAGCATCCCTGTTTCTCTTGGATGGAATCGGAGTCTGGGGGTGTCATCCTCACCTTCGGGATCTTCTGTCCATAGACATCGCCCATAGGCCAGGAATCTGAGCCCAGGGATTGCTGTGCCCCCCACAGATGGGGGCTGCCTGATCCCCACTGGATGTGTGGGCAGGAGGGGTAAAGAGGTGGCCAGACCTCCTCCAAGCTGCAAGGTTTTGGGGGGGGCAGAGATTCCTATAACCCTGGAGTGGTGAGGGGGGGTTCTTTCCTTTCCCAGCTGCCTTCTGCCCCAAGCAGCCCTCCACTGTGGTCCCAAGCTTTGCACCCCTGGCTCCCATTTTCCATTATGGGTGGACATCCTGATGAGACCAGTCCTTACCTGTGGCCTTCTGCTCCGATTTCTGTGTGCCACGTCCTCCTGCCTCCCTCAGTGTTGTCTCCAGTCTGCAAGCATCCACTCCGGTCTGAATCAGCCCTCAAGCATCCACCCAGCACTGAGCCTGGAGCTGGACCAGCTCATGGGGAAGCTCACAGGGATGGTCCTGAGCTCTGCACCGGGTGGATGTTCTCCAAACCTGGGGTTGGATCAACCCAGTGAGCATCCAGCCAGCCTGCCTGCCTCCAGCTGTTCTCACACTGGTTCCTATTCTCCTGTCAGCCAATGCTGTCTCAGTACAGCCATGGCAAGCTGCCTCCAGACACTGTGATTTCCTCCTGAATAACACCAGCCCTTCAGGGCCTCGTTTATCCCCCAAATTGCATCATTATAACCGCAATTGGCTTAGGAAGATAGGTTTTGTTAAAGCTGTACAAAACCTTCTGGGGACGCCCCAGTTTTGGCCAAGTAGGTGCTGGCAAAACATTCACTTAAGCTCATTTTCCACCATCTGCTTATATGCTAGAATGAGGTTCTCCTGGTGGGTTTGACACCATAGCACTGCACTGCGAGCTGGTACAGAGGCAAGGTGTCAACTGGAGTTTGGTACCTGGATGGTTGTGCCTGTGTGGTCCAGGAGCTTCTTGCTTGTGGTGCTGCCTGTAGAGATGGAAAGCTGGTGTCTGTGTGGCTCCAGTGCTCTGGGAGTCATGGGTCTCACTGCTCTTGATGGTGCTCCAACACACACATCCCTGTGGGCATCTCAGGAGGGTGATGGCTGGGAGGTGGGACTGATGTCCAGGATCTTCCTGGAGATTTGTCAGGGATCTGCAAGAGCAGGTGCCTGGTGATGCTCAGATGCAAGGATGACTTTCCGGCATCAGTGCAGGCTGTGAAGTAGTGAAATGATTCAGAGCCCTTTGCCATTAGGAGAGTTGTGCTGATATAATTGGATTTTAATTTGGTTTGTTCTGTGGTCAAGCAGGTTGAAATGCTTGTGGGGACACTGTAAAGCCATCAGTTTAGGTTGCATGGTGAGGACACACAAAGGGATGAAGTGGGTTTTCATCTCTGTCATTTCTGTGCAGAGCTGTGCTGCACCACAGTGCAGTGGTTTCTGTCCTACAGGTGGAGGCATCCTGGAACTGGGTGCCAAAACTTCTCCAAAGGCATGAAGGGCCTGACTGTATCTCTTCAAAATTGCCTTTCCTTCCCCAAATCTCCATTCTGGTGTTTTAAATCAGCTCACAGGTTGCTGCCTCCAGTGCAGTAATCCTGCAGGACTGGCAAGGCTGGAATTTATCTGAAATGCAGATTTTTTTTTCCAGTTCCCATTTTTCAATTTCTTCCACGCTTCTGTTAGCAGGCGTAAGGATGCACCGGCTGGGTGGCTGCCTTTAATTGCATTTAAAAAAAAAAAAGGAAGAAAATAAGTGACAAATGAGAGCTCTTTTTCCTCATCCTGCCCATTGCAAATGATTTCCAGGAGAGGGCAGTTCCCAGGGCGTTTTGCTGCCTGATGCGGTGCCTCCCTGCACTGCAACCTCCTCAGCAGTGTGCAGCTGGTTCCTCTGAATGGGAACGTGCAGCAAGGAGGGCATTCAGCATCCAGGAGAGAGAAGCAGTGGCTGGGTACTATGGGCCAGTGGGGGAGAAGGGATCTGTCCCACATTGCTGTTCATCTGCTGGGTCAAAGCTTTGGTTTTCACCCCTTCTCGGTAGGAATGAATCGTCTTCATAATTACAGATGGGTTTTACCTTTCCTGCTATCATCGTTTGAGATGTGGATAATGTGCTGGGGCAGAATAAATGCACTGTGGTGCCCAGAAGGTTCAGTAGCCAAGAGGCAAGGGCTGGGCTGGGCAGTGGGATTGTAGGAAAGGAGCGATGCTCAGCCGTAATGCTCCCCCATTTCTTACCTCTTCAGAAGCCTTGTGAGTGTGCTGCATCCTGGGATGGAGGCTCTCCTGCTAAGCCTGGCCTTTCAGGTTTCCAAAATGAGGAAGGGTGTTTATAGCCTTGCCAAGGCATTAACATATGTGTCGTAAACCTGATCCCAAGCCCTTAATCTTCCTGGTGGTGCCTGGTGCTATTCCCTATCCAAGAACTTTTGGTGCCAGGGGTTGCAGACAGTGAGGAGAAAGATGGGCTGGTACAAAGTTTACACCCTCAAACATCCAGTTAATCTCCCCTGTAATCCAGTGCCTGGCAGCTGTACTCACTGACCAGATCTCAGCCTCTTTCTGGCTTCCCCCCCTCAAGCATATTGCAGGAAGGAGTGATAAAAGGTCCAGAGGTTATTTTTGTCTAAGGCAGATTTATTCACACGTTGATCAGCCAGGAGGGGAAGCTATTCTGGTCCCAAGTTGTCCCACATACACATGAGTACCTCGTGAGGGTGTGATTTCTCCAGGTGAGGTTGTGAGATGACATTCTCATCTTGGGAGAGAGCTCATAAAGCACCTGGGTGCTGTGAGCTGCCATGGAGTTCAAAGCAACCAGAGCCAAGCATACAGGTTGTGCTCTCCTGTCCTTTGGGGATGGGTCCAAACCCAACATCCCTGAGGTGAGATGGAGCATCATGCCTCGAAATCTTAGCACCATCCATGGGAGAACCTGGCCAGGTTGCTGGTTTGCCCCATAGCTGGGTTTGGGTAGCACTCTGTGCAAACCTAAAGCCCCTCAAGGACCCATGGCAAACAAAATGCTGGGTACTGCTTTCCTACTTGGAAGAGCTGGTTCTGCTGAAGAGCTGAGGAGCGGAAGTCCTGGAGATTCCCATCTGCCTGGGAACAGTTGCTGTCCTTGCTCCTCATTGGCAGTGCAGTGCTGGATGCCTGCATCTTCAGGATGCTGAAGGCAAAGCAAGGGCTCTATGGTGTCCTATCATTGAGCACAACAACGTGGCTTATCTTAGCCCTGTCAGTGTTTAATGGTGAGCTCTCCTGGCCAGCAAACTCATCTTTCCTGATAAAAGTTGTCTTTTCTTCCAGCCCAGGTCCAGAAAGGGTTTGCTCAGTCCATGCTGTCTGTCTGAGATCCATGTGTGCTCTGTCCTGAGGCAGAAACAGCACTGGCTGAGTGCTGCCAGCATGCTTGGGACAGTCAGCAGAGACAACTGGCATTCCCTTTGGCAGTGGGTTGAGTTTTGGGTTATGTTTTGGTTGATGCAGAGTTGAGACATCAGGGATGAGTTTCCCTTCCTGGTCTCTGCTTCCCCAAACCCCCCTAAGTGAGACACCTCACAGCACACAGAGCAAAAGGAATCAGTGTTCATTTTACCCTGAGAGCTGTTAATTATTTAAGCACCGGATCTCAAGAGCAGAATTTCACCCTTTGTAGCATAACAGATGTCCTGTACCGAGCCATGCAGCAATACATATATATTAAAAAAAAGGAAAAAGAAAAAAAAAGGTGGCTGTACAATAGCCAAGTCATTTGAGAATGAAAGCACTGGTATTTTTAGGCAGAGGAGTACGTGTGGGAGAGATCTCCAAGTGCAGGCTGATGCCATTTGCTGCAGGGCAGTTAGAATTAGATTTATTGACGACGTGTGATTTGAAAGCAACACCGGCGCTCGTGAAGAGCCGTGCAACGATCAGCAATGCTGGGGCTTATTTTGGCTTCACGTTAGGAGACAAAATGTCTTTATATACACGTAAACACACAGGAGATGGGCAGCGATAGCCATTTCTGCTTGCAGAGATGCTCCGATTGCCATCTCCAAAAATGATCACTGCAAAACTCTTGTAACTAAATTAACTACAAGCAGATGATCAAATGAAAACCTTATTTTGTTGTTTTTTTTTTTTTTTTTTGCAGCCCCAAAGCGATGGCAGCAAGCCAGTGATTATCATCCAAGTTTTGATGCTGGGGAGGAGGAAAGAGAAATGTCTCCATCAAGCAGCAGCTAGGCACACGTGGGGGTTTGCCTGAGCCCCTCCTCCCCAAAGCATGAGGCGCTGCAGGTCGTGCTCAGGTGATCTGTGGTCTCCCTCTACCTCACTCACCATCAGCTTGGGCTGAGGCTGATCCTCTGGAAGAAGGAGCTTCCAGACACATGTGGTGACACACGCGGTGCATCTGGGAGGACTCCTGGGCACAGGATGAGTGCTGGTAACGCTGGTACCCAGTTAGGCTGCAGCTGGTGCAGACTGGCAGCTCTGGGAGGATGCTGAGATGACAGCGGCCACTGTGACAGCTTTGTTGTTTCCGTATCGCGCTCTGAAGATGATGCCTGAGCTCAGAAGAGTCGATCCCATGTGCAGCCACAGCTCCCAGCACCCCGCCTGCCCCAACCTTGCTCTGACAGGGAGATGTGTGCTGTTTGCTGGCTTCTGCTTGTTCTCTTCTGAAAAGTGAATCCTGTCAGATTCAGAGCAGCTCTGGCCATATTGCATGCATATTAAAGCAGAGTCGAGGCAAGGCTCTGCATGCGTGTGCCTGCTTCCAGCACTCGCTGGGTGGGAGCTGCCTTTGTCAGGGTCTCCCCTTGGGGGTGTTACCCACAAACACAGCTGGCAGGGAAGCAGCAGAGAGCGATGCCAAGCAGGGAGGCTGCAGTGGGGAGTCTGAGCCACTCCAGCCTGCAGATCTCCTCGCTTCGCTGCCTGCAAGATGCCAAAGAGGCTGGGGGGGGCTGGCTCATCTCAGCAGCGTGAGCAGGAGAGGGACTCTGTGTCTGTGCTGGAAGAACCAGAGCAGCTCTGGCTGAGCTTCCTGGGCTGGACCGGAGCTGCCTTCACTGCTGCGGGAGCCGGAGAGCCCGCAATGCTGCGTGACACCGATCCAGTCCCACGCTCCTCTCCTTGGCCATCAGCCTGAAAAGCTGGGGCCACACGAGGCCACGCTCACCTGGTGTGGGCACCAGCTGGGGCTCTGCCTGGCTGCGTGTGCTACAGCTCAGCTCCTGGGGTGGTAGGACAGAACCTGCAGCTCGGTCCCACTGCTCGTGGGGAAGCTGGAGGGGCTGCTCCATTTGCTTCTCAGCTCATGATTCTGGTAGGTGTGGGTTCCTGGCTGTGCTGATGGTGCCCTGAGAAAGCATGGTAGCATCCACTTGCAGGGCAGGGACGTCACATCACATTATGGCAGTAGTGGGGCCCAGGGGTGGCAGGGAGCAGGGCTGATAATGCTGCACAGGGCAATCACAGCAGCTCTGTGGGGCTCATTGATCTGCGTGGGTCGAGGCTGTGATGGGGCTCCCCATGGCTGCTGCCATTCCCTCCTCACTGCACAGCCCCATGTGTGCCTCCAGAAGTTGGCCCTCTGCCGTAGGCACTGTGTGGCTGTCAGGGGCCAGCAGAGCCTTGCTTGGATGCTTCCTCCCCATCCCACTCATTCTCCAGCTGTTCAGCTTCCCATCGTATCCCCGTTCTCATCACACATCGTTTCTCCCCTAGATAAAGGCTTTTTAATAACATGTGACATTTCAGACATCATTTCCTTTCTTCCATTCCAATTTTCTTCCTGTTCTTCATAACTAGAAAGCCTTTCTTTGTCCTCAGCCAGAGGGGAGGTGTCTGTTATTGCTGCTGTTATCATATTCCAGGAGGTTTTATCGGGTTAATGAATATCCTCTCTCTCTTTTGTGTCACTTCCACTCCCATCTTCTTTAGCCCAGTTTCTCAAGGAAATGAAATGGCTCATGTTGGCACAACCTTTTCCCTCACCCTCAGTCTCATAGCAAATCCAAGGGAGAGAGCTCAGAACTCTGCCAAGTGAACCACAGGAGAGGTGGACAGACACAGGCAATGCCTGGCCTTTGTGTCCCCATCCCTGTTAGCTGGGAAACAGGCTGCATCACCCAGCTGTTTTGCTGCCCAGCTGCTTTGTGTGCTCAGGCAAGGAACCAGAGGAGGAGGGCGGCAGTAGCCTCACAGAAATAGGGCAATAAGCTCATTTTGAGAGACCCAGGCTGTGTTTCCAGACGCAGACTCACGGATGGCTGTGCTCGAGGGCTCTTCTTGCAGCAGCAAGAGCTGCAGCCGGTTTAAGCTGCTGTGAGCTGCAGTGACAGAGAAGCCAGCACAGATTTCCCACTGCAGACCCAGCTCCCATTGCAGCAGGGAGAGGCAGCAGTGCTTCTCCAGCAACTGCTGCAAAATCCTCTTCCCTGGCATGGGAGTCACGGCGCTCCCAGCGAGTGAAATCCTGCAGCTCCTGCAGTCAAAAGCTCACATGCTTTGGTAGAAGAGGACCAAAGAGATTCTCACTGTGTGGCTGGAGCTTTGTGGCAAGGGATGGGGGGCTACATGTGCACATCCTTCCTTGTCCTGCCATGGCGAGAGGGATCGTGTCAGGCCCTAAGGAGCTTGCTGCAACCCCACAGCATGAAGGTGCTCAGCTCGGGTCTTGCAGCAGGGAAGCAGCTCATCTCTTGGCGATTTAGTCAGAACGTGGCTGTTCTGTGGATCAGTCACTGCTCACTGGCACTAAGGCATGTTGTCACGCCACACTCTGAAGGTTTCACCATCACTGTGCTGTGTCTTTCACTCTGCCTGTGTCTGGTATTTCTTTTTTGCAACCAGCACTGTTGTTCTCTTCCAGCCTTCATCCCTGAGGCCTGGAGCCTCGCTGGAGCTGGCACACTTCACTGCCCAAGGAGTAGGTCTACCTTGATGTCAGGACTTGTACCTTATCTTCTGCTTGCTCCCACCATCACCTGCCTTCCTCTTGCCCCTGTAGTAATTCCCAACAGGGAGCAGGCTGGGAGGCTCCAACATGGCAATAAATGGGCTCCTCACCATGTCTCCCTAGCTCCTTTCTGCTTGGGGATCACCAGACATCCCATCCTACTAGAAAGAAGTACTTTGGAGTCCTACCTTGCAGTCTATTACTCTCTCCTTCTCACCCTTGGACTCCCCACCTGCTTGTACCAAGGCTCAGTGACAGGAGGCACAAGCAGCCTTGATGCCATCCATGGTCTTGCACCATGCAAGCACTCAGCATGTGTTTTAGAGCTAGGCTTCTTATTCCACTGTGAGATAAAGGGAGGAGAAGGGCTTGACAGTGACCTGCTCAGCCTGTGTGGTTTCCCTTTCCAGGAAGTTTCAGTTTTCTTCTGTGTTTTCCTGCCTCTTCTTTTAATGGCAGTGAGATGGGCACTGTAATTGAGGAGATCCCAGCTGAATAATCCACTGAGGAAGCTGCTAATTTGAAGGCATGTCTCTAATAATTAAATCATTATCTGAAGGGAAGTAGAGAACAGATACCCAAAACGGGCCTAATTAAAATCCAAACCCACGATGACTTGGGCCCCGGGCCAGAGCACATCCTAGTCTGCTGGGGACGTCTTCATGTGTAATTGCTTTTCAGGATGTCAGTCCCACCAGAAAACCCATCTGTTCCCCTCCACAAGACCAAGGTTGACCCAGAAGCCCTTCTTGTCTTATCCCACGTTCCCCAGAGCACACTGAGTAGAGGATGACCATGTGCTCACAGGATAGGGCATAGGGAATGGGGAGAGCCACTCTGTCGTACATCCAGTTCTTGGGACTCGGGAACTGGATTCCTCCACGTCTCCAGAAGATTTGATCCTTATCTTCTTTCGTCTCTCAGGCTTGGCAAAGGTCCTGATGTGGATATTAGCAAGGTGAAACACAGCAGCAAGTTTCACTTCTGACAAGATGGCCTTGATCCACTGTGCGACAGCAGGGAAGAGCTTACAGCTGTCCAACACAAACTCCTTCCAAAATTAGATAAATCGCTGTATTTCCTCGTGCAGACAATTCAGGGAGCTCTGTCTGTTGACTGTGCATATCCTGGGCACCCATCCAACGTCCCCACATCACACAGTAGGTAAAGGTCATCTCAGGTGGGCTGATGGCCACAGGGAACATCTGAGCCTGGGAAGGTCAGAGCAGAGCATGCTACTGGAGCCACTTCTGCTTGGATGAGCATCCCACCAACCTCTGGCACGCTATGTTTTCCCCTGTCTTGCCTGGAGGGACTGCAGCGGTCACATAGGTCCCTAGGCCATTGCTGATGGAGCTGGGCAGGAGTAGCTGGCTCCACTTGCACTAACACCAGCAGGAGCTGGGCACTGTAGGGTGTCTGGGATCCAAATCCATACTATAAAGAAGACAGAAGCTTAAAACTGCCTGCAAATGTAGTAATTAAACTCACTAAAAAGCATCTTCGCTGCTGTGCTTGGTTTGCCTGCAGAAAGAGACTGAAGGAAATAACATTTCTGATCCTTATGGGGCTCCTGGGGTGCTGCTCCCTTCCTCACAGCGTTGGCCAGATGCCTGCACACTGTTCCCCTCATTCCTAACACTCCCTTGGTGTTATGACTGTATAATCAACAGATATCAAGATATTACAATCGCAATATAATCAAGAGAGTTAGGCAAAGTGGACAATGATAACAAAAGAGAATAAAATGGAAGGCTTACCCTTCAGTTGGGCTTACCACAAAACACCAATAGAGACAATCTCCAGAAGAGATCCTTCCCCACTGGCAGCCAGCTCTTAAATAGGTCTAGGAGGGGTGCAGCCTGGTTCCACCCCTTCTGGCAGCACAGCTGAATTGCCTTCACCTGTGCTCCTCTGGCTGGCTCATGGCTCGCCTCAGGTGATCAATCAGAGGTTCAGGCCGTGACTCAGTAGTTCCCATACATATGATGCTTTCTGGAGCAATTTCATGTTAGTTCCCTCAATTTGGAGCTTCTGCTGCTTTTCACTTTCCCACTCTCTGCTCATACAGCTCTGTGCTGAGCTCTACCACACCAGGTGCTGGTGCAGAGGATGAGGACAAAGGCACCACTGGGGCCATGCCAAGCAGGATAGGTGATGGGTTCACTGGGAAAACTCCCAGTTCTGCTTGACTGGCATGGAGTTGACATGAATTGGAGCACATTTACTTCTCCTTTGCTGCCCCAAAGTGCCAGCATCATCTCTGCCTCTCTGGGGACATTTCAATGGACTGGTTGCCCTATGGCACTTCTATCCCTGATGGGGTATTTGGGGATTGTTAGCAGGGACAGGAGGTGCTGCTTAATAGAGAGAGCAAGAAGGGAGTGAGAGGAGCAGGGCAAAGCCCTTGGGGCTCTGCTGAAAGCTGGTGATGATCACAAAGCCCGATTTATTCTTCCCCATCTTCTCCAGACCCTGGGATCTTTGGAGGAAGCCGTGCTGTTATCATTAACTCCTGGACTCCGTCTGTGAGGAGTGAGCTCCAAGTGGAGCTTTTCCCATGCTTGGGTATTTTTGAGGTGCCTGGCTGGGATCGACACGTGGCCCCTGTGCTGCGCCTGCAAGCTGTGTGCCAGCAAGCTCTGTCTGTGGGCTAATCGTGTTTAATGAAGAGGGTGGGTTGGAGACTTGCTCAATGTGGGTTAGACCGAGGCAGACAGAGCTCCAGTGTCTGTGCCTTGCCCCTGGCTGCCTTTTAAATGTCTCTGTCCTCAGATGTCCCCGTGCGGCTGCTTCTGCCTGTGTCACTTGCCATAAACCACAGGGATGCGGTGCCAGGAGCTGACGCCCGGCTGCCTGCACCTTCTCTGCCTTGCAGGGCAACCTGGAGGTCATTTCCACAGGGCTGTCCTTGTGCAGATCTGGCCCCATTATCTTGGTGCCTAATTGCACTGAGCTGAGCACGATGCTGGGTTCTGCTCTTCACCAAGCAGCGTCTGTAGCTGGGCGAAAAGCAGTTAATGTTTGCTCTGCCATCAGCAAACTGATTAAACAACTTGCTGAAACAAAAGCCAGGAGGAGAATGGTGTCAGCCTGCACTTTGCATAAGGAAGGGAAAGCACAGGGGATGAATGCAGTGGGAGCCCCCACATTCCTGTTACCAAAACTGTCCGAAATGACTTTGGTTGGGGCCATCCAGAGCCTAAGCCACGATGCTGGTGTTCTTCTTGGGTAGGAAGAACTAAAATCTCCCCCATCTGGGGGGAGTGGGATGAAGTGGTGCCTCACGCACCTGGGGAAGCCCCTAGATGTGGAATGGGGGGCATGTGGAAGGCTTGGGGTCTCACTGCCTCTATCTCTGCTTGTGTGCTAAAGTGGTGGTGAAGTGCTGAGCTCTGGAGGCTTCCCAGTGGTGTGCCTTGTGCTCTTGGAGCATTGCTTTCCTATTCAGGTTGCACTGGCTGTGAAAGCTCCTAGAGTGAGATTGAGGGATGTGTTCCCAAGTCTGCCGCAGTCCAAACCGGAGCCAGCAGCACTGGGCACTTCCCCAGTCTGCCCGCTGCTAGCTCTGATTATGAGCCAATAGTTCCCAAATTTCACATTAAAAAGCCCAAGTTGCCACTCTGGCTCATTAATTACCTCCCTGGGCTTTTCCTTGACACCACTCCAAGTGTGCAGCCCATGTTCAAAGGTGAAGACGATGTTCCTGGGTGTGGAGATGTGTTGAGTTGTGTTTGCAGCCGGGTTTCCTTCCAGTCTGCAGCCTCCCATGTGCCCAGGGCCGTGCCACGAGCCCCAGCTGCTGGCTGTGAGATGGGTGCCAATGCCTGGCTGGGTGATGAGGCTCTTCCATGGCTTTTCTCAGGGCTTTGCACCCCCGGTGCAGATTTCAGCAGCTCCCTTTGTGCTGGCAGCTCTTCCTCAGTTGCTGAATAAATTTGCACACGTGGGTGCTGGTTTGGCAGCGAGGAGGACAGCCCCAGCTCTGGGGCGTCAAGCTCCTGGGTGAAATAACTCCTCATTGCAAATGTCACAGTGGCAGGAGGGATGTGCCCATGGCAAAACCCCCATGTGAAGCCACAGCCACCGCTCTGAGTCCCACCTGCAGTCAGTGTCACTCCCTTGGCTCCATCCTTCAGTCCCTGTTGGTGTCTTTACCCCAGCATCCCTTGCCATGCCAGATTGCTCCTAGCAATGAACAGGTTTTGCCTTTCTCTGGGGTCAGGTGGGGACAGACAGCCCAATTTGCATCCAGAAGCAAGGAAACTAAGTCAGGGAGCGTAACGTGAGCGACGTGATGCCCTCCAAGCAGTAACATCCTGCATATTGGCACAGGTGGCTGAGCTCAGATGTGGCTCCAGCCCCTGCTGGGGTGCTCAGCATCCCCTACCCCACACATCCCATGTCAGCCCCAGAGGACGTGGCAGAGATTTCAGCTCATCGTCTGACGAACTTTTTTGTTGCAGAACAATGGTGTTTGTGCACAACGGTGGTGAGCAGGTGGCTTTCTGAAAATACCCGCTGGAAGTTGTGTGTAATGCCTCCCCTCCCACAGGGAACTATAAATATCGGTGGAATACTAACACTTACTGCAAAGAAGCAGCTAGATCTGGACATGTTTCCCCCTTGTTTCTCCTCTGAGTTAGCAGCTTAGAGCAAGCAAAGGCTGAGGATGGGAACAGCTTTGTGGGTTTGGAGCAAGCCTTCAGAACAGGGGTGAGCATTAAGGTCAGATGCTGGGAGTCGCTGTCTTAGTGCTTGCAGGATCCTTGGATTATGCTTTAGAGCCACTCACTGCATCCCTGCCACCTCCAAGACAGGGTCCAAACCTGCTGCATCTCCTGCCGGGACGTGGCACTGGGACCAGATAGAAAGGAGAGCAAGCACCACTGCACCTTGTCTCAATTACACGCAGCACAGATCTCAGCAGCGGCGACTCTCCATGTGCAAAACCATCTCACCCTTCAGTATGTGAATCAATCTTTTACTGCTAAAAAAATTGGCACCTTATTTCTAGCCAGAATGCCCCATTTCCCTCGTTGTCCCTGGGCGTCCTGGCCACAGGCTGTCCCTGGCAACGGCTGAGTGCCATCTGTGCAGTATCTGCCATCAGCAGGGCTGCAGTGTGGAATGTGGAGATGCCACCAGCATATGGGCCTCACTGTATATTGGGTCTTCCTTGTCCTTCTTCAGTTACTGGAGGTCCCAGAGGCCACAATGTACCCCAGTGGTTTCTCTGAGGTGAGGGTGTAAATGTAAGGAACTGTGAGGGTTTTCTCATTGAAATGAAGATTTTTTCCTACACGTCCTCCAGAATGGAGAAGCCAGGGGCTTGAGTTTGTGTACTGTGCTGCTAAGGTTTGTGGAGCTGTAAGAAACCTGTGGAGCATAGAGGTGGGGGTCTGTGCCTGAGCACGGCAAGGAAAGGAAGGATGGAGGGGGACCCTTGGAGCCCAAGAGGCTGGAGAGGGATGCGGGGAGCTCCTTGCAGGGCTCAGCCAGCTGTCTCCAATGCAGACAAGCCCCATCTGGACAGCATGCCACGAGCAGCAGCTCTGCTGTGGGAGAAATGCCTCCAGAGGTGACATCCCAGCCCACTGCCTGCATGAGCACATGGCAAAGGCGTCTCAGACACCCAGCATGAGTAGAGATTTCCATCTCCAGGCTGTGTGCTGACAGTGACAGTTTGCTCTGTTGAGCCAGGGTGTTTCAAGCATCCCGTTTGTCTCATGTGCAGGAGTGATCTCCATTTTCTCAGCCTGTAATTAACACATCTCCCAGTGAAGGTGGGCCCTGTGGCAGAGCTGTGGAAATGTCCGTGAGGTCCTGTGGATGCTCTGCTGTCTGTGAGCGGTCCCATGGGTCAGGGATGGCTGCTCTGAAGCAGCATTCAGCTCCAGCGAGGCTGGGAAGGACTTGAGCCATCAGCAGGATGCTCGCAGGATATGACCCCGCAATCTCTTTAACACAGCATCACAAGGAAAAGGTGAAAAAAAGAAGCACTTCAAGGAAAAGCCTGCAGCAAAAGAGCATCCTCCTCCTCCTCCTTCCTCCCAAAGGAGTGGGCATGGGGTGGTGGGCAGCGTGGAGGGGCAGCCGCCCTCACGCCGGGCTCTGTGAGCAGCGGGTCGGTGTGGGCTGTGCTGTGCTGCTCCTGCGAGGGCAGGCTGAGCAGCTGATGAGGATTTTCTAGGAGTGGAAAAGATCAAACTGACGTTTTTATGGGATGATCAATCTCCACGAGCTTGTTGCCTCCGAGGTGCGCGTGAAACCCGCTTTGCCAGCTGCCTGCTGGGGTGATGATCTTGCTGACAGAACTATGGAGGGTTTTTTTTTTCTTCTCTTTCCTTTGTCACGGCTGAGATGAGAGCGAAGCCGTTCAGAGGAAAACCACAAGGCTGCCTCTGCCTGCATGGGTAGATGCTGGGAGTGCTTCTTTCCCTGATACAAGGGAAGGCAGTGTACTCCCTGGGCTGTCAGTGAGGGCACCGGGTGGGTGCCAAGCATCTCACTGCCAGCTTGGCTTGCCACGGTGCCACACTGAGCAAATAAGCAGCCCAGGGGTGAAAAAAACAAGCCCCTGTTCTCCATCAGCTGCCCCACATCTGGGCTCTGTCATTGCAAACCATCCTCCCCAGGCAGGCAGTGCATGGCTGTGCTGATTTGCCGTAGCAAAATGTGAGGAATGCACAGTTTTGAGGGGAGAGGTAGTAAAGAAAGTACGTTTTCACCGGCAACAAACCTGCTTCCAGCAAGGCTGTGCCTGGCAGCCCTGCGGGGCTAAAAATACCCAGCAAAATGCTAGAGCTGCTCAGTGTCTGTTTTCTCAGCTCACCAGCTGTCTTCTCGCATCCCCACTCCTCCACCCAATGATTATCCCATCAGATAAGGCCCTCTAAACCCAGGCAGTGGCATTTATGTGGTTTTAGCAGATGCAGTTGAAAAGTTGAGATTCGCAGGAAATATTTTGCAAGCAGGCTTGGAGCCCTCTGACATCCAGCAGTAAAGGGCTGCCTCTGGTCTGCTCTGCTGCTGCTGGAGTCACGGGCAGGTGTGCAGCACTGTGGTTGTAATGCACAGCAGTGACCCCAGGGAACTTAAAAGTGGCTCTCTGGGCATTCAGATCTGCTTGAGAAATGCTGAGCTTCACATGGAGGAGAAGGTGAATGGAAATAAGAGGTTTTCTATTCCTGTTGAAGAATGGAGAAAGTCCAGTGGTTTGAGGAGGTCTGTCCTGAACAAAGCCATCTCTGGAGGGTGTGAGCTGACCCTTGGGATGAGCTCCCTGCAGATTTGCATCTCCCTTTGTCTGTGCACATCCCTGCACGCTCAGCTTTTTGTTGTTCACCAAGCAGATTTCAGCCCCAATAGCAGATATCAAACCCAGCTTGGATCTGGCTTCATCACTCAGCATCACAGCTAAAACCTCTGCCACAGAAAGACCCTGGATGACAGTCCTTCTCTTTAGCTGTGCTGCTCTGAGGACCGTGGTTTTGCTGTTGCTCTGATTTGAGCCGTGATGACTGAATCCAGAAATAATCCAAGAATAATCACTCCCAAGTCTGTGGAGTGGGAGAATGGATGGATTCAAAGGAGGCGACTTCTCCTTTCTTCAGCTGCCATCCTGGCTGCTCCAGCAGGATTTATGTTACTGGATCCCATGCTAAATCATGCTGGGCTGAAGAAGTGTCAGTGTGTGTCTGCAGTGGTTGTGGATATGACCGATGCCTGCACAGTGCAGGGGGTGTTTCCCAGCCCTGAGATGTGCGTAGCTTTCAGCCAGGAGGTGGTCACACGTGGCTCAAATGTTTCCAGAGCAGTGCTTGGAGGTGACAAAGCATCATCATGGATTTAGCTGCTAGAAACCCCCTGGCAGAGGGATGCTGCTGGTGCACCGGTGTGGTGGGGCAGCTGTAGAGCCCTAATAGACGTGTGCTAGGTGCCCACCTGTGCTCTTCAGAGGGGTTTTGTGCTTTGTGGTGCTAGGAAGGCTCATCCCTGCCTCTCCAGCTGTCGAGGTTTGTAGCAGAACTTATGTCTTAGTGCACGTCCTGTACCTGCTGGACTGGGAAAATGTACCCTTGGGTGGTGCATGGGGTAAATCTGGACCTACCTCCTCCTGCACCCTTGAGTCCGGCCCCTTGGATTCGCTGTGTGGGGTACAAGGAGCCACCAAGGCTGTCTCAGTCTCCTCGTGCCATGCGAGTCTCTCTTGCAGCTGGGATACATTTCCATCCCATCATCGCTGCCATCAGATTTATGTCCCGGTCATTCCCTGCAGCATTTCTCCTCTCTGAGCTCCCTCAAAGCTTCACCCACGAGGCTCATTCCTGTGTGCTGATTGATGTCTCTTAATTCACGCCTTAATTCCTTCACTTCCTATCCAGCAGCCGGGGGGAAGATGAGCCATGGGGCTGCTTTTGCCATTCACATTACATTGCGCTTGGGGACATCTGGCTTTCCATGGCACAGACGCACTTTCTCCATTCTCAACCCACAGGCAGAGGCACAGCAGTGAGACAGGATATGAAAACCACTCCTTGTGGGTTTTGCACTCAACCTGATAGGGTTTAGCCCTAAGATAAGACTCCTTTGTGCCAAGATGCTTACATCTATAAGGCAGAGGCTGTGGGACAGCCACCTGTGGGACCCCCACCCCTCCCTGCACAGGAGCTGGCCTGCAGCGTCACCCGCTCTGGATGCACATTGAGGGGCTGGTGCTTTTTGCCAGAGCTTCTCTATTTTTAGAGGGTTTTTGTGTCAAACTTCCCATCAGCTGATGAGCCAATGTCAGCTCAAGAACGGAGCCACAGCTCCCTCAGTCTCGGGTGCCTGCATGGCCGGCTGTGCACAAAAGCATCTCCTTGCACACGCTGCCTTTGCTGTGCTCAGGCTCTTTGATGCTGGGCTTTTATTCCAGTTCGGAAGTCCAGAACAGGCTGCTCTTGCCCATAACAGCATGAAGACCTTTTTGTCAATGTGCACCTTTTGGTTCGAAAGGAGGTGAGATAGGGATTTTCAGACATTCAACCATTTCATCTATTGTAAAGCATTAAAAACTCGTGTTGAGAGTAACAACCCCATAACCAGCACTAGAGAAGTGGCTCTCATCGATCTCACCGCATTGTTTTGCTGCTTGGCCCTAGGATTGTCCCCTTGAAGGCAAAGGAAAAGGCCTAATTGGTTGGTACCAACCACACTGGCGGCTATATAGCAGCTACATGGGAGCAGGGTACCACACAACACGTTCCTGTGGATGCTGAGCCCATCTTTTTTATCCACCAGTGTGTGGATGAGTACAAAGTGTTCTGGGCGGGTGCCCTGTGGGGTTTGGGGGCAGCAGGAGGGATCTGAACTCTTATCATCTCTACTGCAGGTCACCACCTTGTGTTTAAACTCCAAATAAAGACACGTTTCTGCACCAGCTGGGACCGTCTCAACTCACCTTAAGGGGAGCAACTCTTCTTCATCTGACTTCTCAACATGCCCAGGCAGCCCACGTATCCTCCAGAGCCGCCCTGTGCTGCTGCCAGCTCAAGCTCACCGCTGGGCCGTGTCCCCAAGGGTCGCTTCATTCCCCTCTGAGCATCCCTGTGGCTCACAAATGCTCCAACCCCTTCAAAAGGCATCAGAGCAGCAGCAGAAAAGGCTTCAAGTGCACTGACGGCACCACGCAGCAGATCAGGGCGATTTAAGACTGTGAGGACCTTGTGGGTGCCAAGGCCGTCCCTCCGTCCCTGCTCAAGCAATGCTGGCTTCTGCTTAGCCCTCGGTGGGCACCCAAGAAGGGATGGGGCACCCCCTCACCTTCAGCATCGCGTTACCCTCTTCAGTGCCGGCTTCCCTGGCGTGTGAGAGCCCATAGCAATGTGATCGGGGCCCCACGGCTCGACAGCCCCCACCAGCACCCCAGCGGGCACCTCCAGCACCCTCAGCTGCCTGTCACTTCCCACCATGATGTGTGAGGTGATGCCCACCATTAGCGAGGGGGACCCTCTGGGCCCCCCGCAGGGCTCCGAGGCTGATGCCGACTTTGAGCAGCTGATGGTGAACATGCTGGACGAGAGGGACAAGCTGCTGGACACCCTGCGGGAGACCCGCGAGACGCTCTCTGTCACTCAGAGCCGCTTGCAGGAGGCTCTGAGGGAGCGTGACCAGCTCCAGAGGCAGCTCAATTCGGCCCTCCCTCAGGTAAGGGCATGGGGGAGTTGGGGCTTGCCGTGGCTCTGCTGGGATTGCTGGCTGTACTGAGAGTTGGGTGTTGCAGTGCTCCCAGCTCCTCCAGGTGCTCCAGAGACCTGGATTCAAACTCAGCTTCTGCTAGGAGAGATGAGGTCAAGAGAAGAGTAGGAGAACAGCGCTGCAGTTGACTGCCTTCCTATGGGGTCTTGCAGCATCCCACACCTGAGAGAAGCAGGATTTGGAGGCTTTGTTTTGAGTGGAATATGGGGGGATCCCAGCAGCCAAGAGAAGCAGGAGGCTTCAAACACATCCGTGCTTCCTGCTGGTGCTGAGATCTCAGACCCTCCTGCCGCACCTGGGCATCAGGGGCACCCCAGGGAGACAGGAGGTGAATATGAATGGCACCAGCCAAGGCAGAGCTTGGGCTGGTGGCTGGCCAGCTTTCTGCATCCCTTCTCTGCTCCAGACGGGGGAAGGCAGCTGAACAGGGAGGTGACCTGTGTCCCTATGCATGGAACTGGGCTCTCTCAGCTCTCCACAGGCTGCCCAAAGCAAAACACCTAACAGTGCTTCCCCAGGAGCTGCTGGGGTCCCCACGGCCCTGAGTTGCTCTGAGTCGTGCCCAAAATGCCAGGCAGTGGTGCTGCCACTTCCCACACGTCCAGGGCTCGCATCCCCTCTGCTCCCTCCAGCACTCCCTGCAGAGAGCACACCAGGTCACCCTGAGCGCACGGCCCGCCCTGCCGCCTCGGATTAAGGGACAGCACGGATTTACTCCCTGCTCCCGCTCCAATAAAGGGTCCCCCATGCTACGCACGGGCAGCGTGCAGACAGAACAAACTGGGTCAGCACAAAGGCACTCGGTGGCAGCTCTGTGCCTGCAAAGAGACCGGCTGGGTGCCCCGCTGCGGCTCCCTGCCCTGCGGTGAGAGATGCCATGAGGGTGGGTGACAGATGGGGAATTTCCCTGGGCTGCTGCTGCTGCTGCCCGGCTTTTCCCCATGTGGGCACAGGGGGCTCCGGGCACGGCCACCCTCTCAGGAGATGAGGGCTCAATATGAACACGGGGAGCAAACCCAAAGGCTCTCACCTGCCCAATGGGATTAATCCCAGCATGTGCATGTACCAGGTAAGTGGGACGCGGCGGTTCTCTGCCCTGGGGTGCTGTGCAGGGTAGAGGGGGACTTCCCATGTGCCTGTCCCATCCTATTCCTCCTTTTTGGTATTTCCTTCCTGATGTCTGCTTTGCCCGGCAGCTTACTGCAGTTTGTCAGACCCTATTGAGTAGGGAGAGGTCGGACTGATTGCTTGAAGAAACCTTTTTTTGGAGCAGGGTTGAGCACACACACACCTCAGTGGCTGCCTTAGGCTGACATCCCTTTCCTCATGCCTCCAAAGAGCCAGGCCCTGGCTGTGTGGCTGATGTGCAGCTTGGGGATACTTTGATTTGGGAGGTGGCACCTTGCATCCTTTCAGCTGGATGCCACGGGTCCAGCATCCTGGCTGGGTGTGATGCAGACCCGGGGATGGGGCAGGCAGCAGTGCTCCAAGAATGCTCCTGCTTGGAGCTGCTGTCCCCCCACCCTGTGCCCATTTGGGGTTTGGCTGCCACGAGGCTGAGACCCCCCTTCCTAATCCGCAGGGGCACCCCTCAGCCCCCAAAAAGGCAGAACTCCAGGGCGATTTCCTGGGGAGACTAAGCTGCCTTAATGCTTCTTTACATGATTTATTTATTCATGTGGGAGCGCTGAACGCGACTTAATCGGGCTGAAAGCTCTCAGCTCCAATCCCTCTCCCCTCCTGGCTGCATGGGGGCATGCAGCTGAGTGCTGGCAATGGGAATCAAGCCCTGACCAGGGCACGAGTGCTCTCTGCAGTACCGTAGGACCCTGGCACATCTGTCAACTCCCTCCTGCTTGGCTGCTGTGTACAGGTGTGACCCAGGGATGCCACGTGCAGCACTCCAGATGTGTCCAGATGTGCTCGTGCGTCAGGCCGCAGTTATCTATGCCCTGCCCGGGGCTTGGGGGTTTGGCAAGAATTGCTGTCCCTGTCTGTGATGGAGAAGAACACAGGCTCTCAGACTTCACCAAGGCAGCTGTGCAGGGCCACCGATGTCCTGGGAAACCTCTTGCGATTCTTAATTCCAGACCCCATGCTTCACACCCTCACTGCTCCTTGGGGCTGCCCAGGGGGCTGAGAGCTGGGCTTTTTGAGAGGGCAGACCTACTGGGACTTTCAGGCCTGCTAGAATCCCCCAGGAGCTGGGCAGGGTGCTGGCATCAACCATCACCCCTTTGGGAAAGGACAAAGGAAGATGGCATTTTCCACAAGTGCCACCGTGGTGCCTCTCCTTGAGGTCTCCATGCCCCTGTTTCCCAGCCAGGAGACCCTGAACCCTGAATTTGCCCATTGCTGACCAAAGAGCCCAGCCATGAGCCACAGCACCCCATTTCCGTGCATCTTGTGGTGCTCCACATCCCCAGCCCTGCATGCATTGTGAAAAGCATCCATGCCCCTGCATCCCTCCTGCATGGGGCTTGTTGCTGAGCCCAGCCAGTTGCACTCATCCGGCTTTGGGTGGTTTGGTTTTAATCCAAATTAGCCATTTCCCAGGCTGCTGGGCTTCCCACAGGGCTCCTGGGTGCTCTCAGTGCTGTGTCTGATTATCCTTTGTTTGATTGAAGATCAGGCACCTCTGCTCCACTTTCTAATCCATTTAGAGGTGTCCCTGCTTAGTCTGACTGTTTGCTGGAGCCAATGCGTGCAGCACAACTCTGCATCTGACCATGGCCAGGGGACAGGCAAATCTCTGCCTCCTCTTTGCTGCTGAGGCTTAAGGCAAAGGCACCTGCGGATCAGGGGAGAAGCTGGGCTCTGTGGTGTGCCTGTCCTCCTCCGGGGCCTGGGGACATTTGTCCTTATTGTCCCCACATCCTCTTGGATGCCTGCTGGTGGTGTGGCTGTCGTTGTGTTGGGACACTGACGGAAGTGCCTTATATATGGGTGATGGAGTGAATTATTCCTACTTTTATTCCCAAAGCATCAAAATGAGGTTTGCAGGTGGCCCCCAGCCCTGCAAGCTCAGCTAACCCTTATTGCATGCTGCTGTCCTGTCTCACCTCAGGGGTGCTGCTATTTTTGGTGGTTTTTTTTTTTTTACTATTTTTTTTGCTATTTTTTTGGCAGCTTTCCCCCAAGGAAGGACAAGCATTGCTGTCTCTCTGGATGCTCTGGGCTTGGTAGCCGTGCTGCTGGTACATGGGATCCAGCAAGAGGGGCACTCAGTGGGGCCAGGGCTGGAGCTCCATGCTGAGCCCTGAGGAGCCCAGGATAGAGTTCTCACTGATAGAGCTGTCACTGCTTCAGCACGCTGGCCCTGACAACAGGGGACTCCCTCCTGCTGATTTTTTCTCTCTCTTTTAATCTCTTTGAATTTTGGAACGAAGGCCCGATTGTGGGTGCAATATTCACAGCTCTGCCAGTCCAGGAGGCACAGCAGGGTGCAGAGGGCTGGGCTCTGGTGATCTCCATCCTCATGGTGACACATCCATCCTGCTTTCCTGGCTTCCCCGATGCCTTGCCCCACCTGCCCCATGCTGCAGGGAGCACCGTTTGCTGCCTCGCAATTTGCTGAGCATCTCTGTTGCTCTGAGCTTCCTACCCCATGTCTGTGGGTTTCCAAAGAGCTGCAGCAAAGAGAGCGTTCCTCTCCACCGCCCCCACTTCTGTGGGGCAGAGTGAGAGGCCTCCAAGCTCTGCAGATTGTAGGCTTTGGATGTGCTGAGTCCCTGCAGCACGACCTGCCAAAGCTCCCCAACCCAGAGCAGCCATCAATACAGGGACACCCCATCTCAGTACCTCTCACTGCTGCCCTTTCCACTCCCAGCCCCAGTGTAATCCATGGGGATGCTCACATGCTGCTCACTCTTGTGTGCCAGCACTTGCATAACACAGCAGTGCACACATCTGCCTGTGGCACGGTGCTGTGCTGAGCCCTAATCCATGGGCTGGGGGAGCAGGGTGCTGGGAGAGCCTTGTCCCTGTAGTTTAGGGGGCTGTGGGGTGATCCAAGAGCAAACACGGGATGGTGCCTGGGTGCTGTAGGAGCTGGTGAGGGAGGTTTTGGTGCGAGGTGACCATTTTGGGGGATGGGGACGGTGCCAGTCTGGAGCAGTCCCTGGGGAAGTGATGGGGGTGGGTTTGGGTGCTGCAGCAGTGCTGAGGCAGGAGCAGCCCTGAGGTGTGGTGATGGGCAGGGATGTGCTGGTTCATAGGGACAGCGACTGGCTTGGCTGCTGGGATTGCTCTTTCCCTTCTTCCCCACTGCCCCACACTTTGGTCCTGTCCCACTATGGGGTCGTGGTGCCACCAGTGACACCACTGCCCCCAGTTCTGCAGGCTGAAAACCACATCACTGCAGGCAGCTCAGGGCATGGTGTGAGAAGGGAGAGGGGAAATGTAGCTGGGACAAACAGGGATTAAAGCACTCTTAATTTTGTGGTGGGACATCAGCAAGAGGTTCCCCTTTGAGCCGAGCAGAGCATTTAATTCAAACTGAGCCTCGACGTCTTGCTTCAGCTTGAAGGATTTCTTATTTGTTTAACTTGAAAATGAGAGTGAAAGAGATTTGCATGCTGTGAAACCGCTCTCAGCCTCCAGTCAAAATTTGGTTTGTTAATGCTCGAGCAAATCTTTCTCAGCCTCTTCTGCAACCCTTCTCCTTTTCAGTCCTTCTCATGCTGTGAAAGGGGTGTAAATTCGTGAAGCGTTTTCTGATTTGCATTTTTCACCCTAAAAAGTCCCAGCTGCAAAATGCTGCATAGCTCCTGTGCATACTGGTCCCTAAAATGGCAACTGGGAGCAGTGGGTGAATGCATCCGGGCTAACCCAGGTGCATGGTGCTTGTTTTTAAAGAGAAAATGAACCCTTCTGCACCATGGGAATCCTTTCTGCTCCAGCATAGCCAGAGATGCAGTCACTGTGTTACTGAGGAGTCCACGTATCTCCAGGGATGTGCTGGGTTTGCAGCTTGGCTGTGGCATCGCCTTGTGCACAGCTCTTTCTTGCTGGATATCACCTCTCATAAGAGGTCAGTGATGGAAGCAAGGACTGGAGGCTCAGGACAAACTGCTGGCAACTGGGAGACGTGCTTTAATGCCATCGAGGACCTTTGGAGCCAGAGAGCTGTTTCTTGGCCATCAAACCAAGTGGTTAAACACTGGGATGTTGCATTCCCTGCTTGTCTAAAGCACAGAGAGAGGCCAGGAATAAATCACTGCCCAGCTTGCCTGTGTTGCTGTCTCCTTCACTCACTGCCTGGGTTGGGGTGGGAAATGCTCCGTGCTGGTGGTCCCAGCAGCAGGGTTGGGATGCTGGCTCCAACTCTCGGTCTCCCAGCTAATGGCCATGCCCTGATTTCTGCAGGAGTTTGCGACGCTGACGCGGGAGCTCAGTGCATGTCGGGAGCAGCTCCTGGAGAGGGAAGAGGAGATCTCAGAGCTGAAAGCTGAGCGCAATAACACCCGGGTGAGTGTGAGAATGCTGTCTAGCTTTCAGCCCCCGGAAGCATAGGATGCCGTGGGCTGCTGAGCTGATATCAGCCTTGCCAGCCCCAAGGTGGTAAAAAACTCACATCTGCTCTCTTGCAGCTCTTGCTGGAGCACCTGGAGTGCCTGGTGTCGAGGCATGAGAGGTCCCTGAGGATGACCGTGGTGAAGCGTCAGGCTCAGTCACCATCTGGGGTTTCCAGTGAGGTCGAGGTGCTCAAGGCACTCAAGTCACTCTTTGAGCATCACAAGGCACTGGATGAAAAGGTGAGATGGGCTGCTGGGATCTGATGAGGACTGCTGGCCTTTGGCACCCTGTTTGTTCTTTTCATTGCATATAGTTCTTCCTGATTCATTTGCTTTGAACATTTTGCTCTGATGAAAGACATCTCCGAGCTCCCTTGGCCGTGGCTCTCCTCCAAGAGCCAGGTTAACCCCAGCTATTCCTCTATAGCATGCTTTTGTTCTCCCAAGCAAGAGCCTGGAGCATTCCTGAGCCCTGGTCTTCAATCCATCTGAGCCTGGCCCTCAGCCAGATCAAAGGGACTCGGGCTTTCCCTGGCTCCTGGGCATTCTCATCATAATAAATAACCACATTTCCCACTCTGTTACCCAACTGCAGGTCAGAGAGCGCTTGCGAGCATCCTTAGAGCGAGTGGCAACCTTAGAGGAGCAGCTCGTGGATGCCCATCGGCAGGTAAGAGGTGTTTGGAAGCCTATGCCAGGCCCTTGCTGGGGAACTGCTGGCCTACGACTGCTTGGAGCTATGCCACGTTTGTGGATTCTTATTGAATTTGGTGAACTGTGGCCCATGCAGATCAGAAAAGTGTCATTTGGGCATTTGTAGTGCAAGGCTGTTCTGAAGTTCCTGTTTACATGAAGGCTTGATGTTTAAGAGGAAACCTTGTAAATTCTGCAGCCTCATTCATAGCCAGAGCACCCAATCTCATTTCTCTGTTATTAATTAATCCCTGTTGGTGTGCAGGTGGCAGCTCTGCAGCAAGGTGCCACTCGGGAGGCCCCAGCAACTGAGAGGGATGAGAGAGAGCCCAAGGAGCCAGCGCAGAAGCTTCCCTGGAAGGTGAGAGCCCCCAAAAGCATAAAAGCCCCATGCCACCCTCTCAGGCACATTGCTGGGTCCCTGCAGGGCTATGTTCACGCAGTGCACAGCCACAGGCTGTGTCAGCCCATGCTCTGGGGCAGCCAGGCATCCTCATTCCTCTCTGCTGCTTTGCAGAGGCTCTCCAATGGCTCTGTCCACCCAGATGACGAGGCAGGGAGAGTGGTGGAGCTACAGGAGCTCCTGGAGAAGCAGAATTTTGAAGTGGTCCAGGCCAAGGAGCACATCTCTGCATTGGCTGCCAGTGTTGCTGAGCTGGAGGAGGATCTGGGCACTGCCAGGAAGGATCTGATCAAATCTGAAGAGATGAGCAGCAAATACCAGAGGGACCTCCGAGAGGTGAGACCCTGCCCCCTTGCACTGCAATGCCCATTGCAGTTGCAGAGACGTTCACAGCTGTTTTAGACTGGGAAGGGATTGTACACATAGAGAGGAAGGTGAAGGTCCAAAGGAGCTTCCAGAGGAGGACTTTGCTTTTGGGGGTTGTTCCTGAGATCATCAGGAGCTCCATGATGTTATAGCAGGCACTGTGATAAGCAGGTGTGCTGCAGACCCAGGGCAGTGAGCTGTGTCCACATCAGAACATTTCCCTGTGACTCTCCCTTCATCCCTCTCCTACTCATCTTTGTGTGCAGCAGGGGTTTTATTGCATCCTTGGACTTGGGGTGTCCCAGGCTCAGAGGAGCTGTGTGGCCCAGTTGTTCCCAGATTGGTGGCCACGGATCAGGACGTGACAGTCCCATCACTTCCTCAGGCTCTGGCTCAGAAGGAGGACATGGAGGAGAGGATCACCACACTGGAGAAACGCTACCTGGCAGCCCAGCGAGAAGCCACCTCCATCCACGACCTCAACGACAAGCTGGAAAGCGAGCTGGCCAACAAGGAGTCCCTGCACCGCCAGGTATTGAACCAGGACCCAGAGGCCCCCCTCTACCCCAGGGACGTGGGAGGGAGAAATGAGGCTGGGGTCACGATGCAGGTGCCTCGTGGTACATCGTGATGTGTCACACAGTGTGAGGAGAAAGCCCGGCACCTGCAGGAGCTGCTGGAGCTGGCGGAGCAGAAACTGCAGCAGACAATGAGGAAAGCAGAGACTCTGCCTGAGGTGGAAGCAGAGCTGGCCCAGCGCATCGCTGCACTCACCAAGGCAAGTGTGTGGGGTGCTGGGGGTTGCTGGGAGACAGAGGGGCCAGTGGACAGTGCAGGAACTGGGGGTGAGGCAGGTCTGATGGCCCACCTTTAGCAACAGCCCCTGGTGGGCTCAGGGCGCCCTGCTATCAGTCCCAGCCTTTGTGCTTTGCTGCCCTCTGCCTTCCCTATGGTTGCAGGGACAGTACTCAGCTTTTAAGACTCCTGATGAGTCCTGCACTTGCAGGGTTTGCTCCTTTCCTTCAGCTCCTCTCCCCAAGGTGATGACACTGCTTGGTCAGGGTGATCTTCATTTGTTTCTGGGGCCACTTTGAAACAAAGAGGAGGAAGAGGGAACCAGGCTAGATCTGGGAGTGTACAGGCATAGAGGAAGTCGTGGATATGGCCAACTCTGACATTTCAGAGTGCTGGGATGAGTGCCAATTTGCTTTTGGAGTATCCCCATCTCCAGTCCCCTTGCTAGCAGTCATTTCAAAGCTCACAGCACAGCAAGCCATGTTGGGGATGCAGGCGGCAGAAGGGAGTGCCACATCTAAGGAAAGGATGCAAATGCAGGGATGGAAGGAGGGATGCAGGAGGGCTTCTTTGGTTTTGGGAAACGCCATCTGAGAGGGCTGCTCTGCTTTTCCCAGGCAGAAGAGAGGCATGGGAGCATCGAGGAGCACCTGCGGCAGCTGGAGAGCCAGCTGGAGGAGAAGAACCAGGAGCTAGCCAGGGTAAGTGCTGCTCAGCCTGGATGGAGGAGTCATTGCAGGTCCTGATCTTGCCTCAGTTCTCCCTTGCCATGGCAGCTGGGTTCCTGGAGACAGTGTAAAGGGCTGGCTCACTGCTGTCTCCAAAACAGAGTGAGGTGAAGGACCTGGTTAATATTTTCCTGCCCAGAATGTCTCCTCACCTAGGAGCTTACACCAGCCCGCTGTGATTTCCCTCTCTCCTAGGTATTCATTTCTTGCTGTTAGTGTTCCACATTCCTGTCCTGGCATCATACCTTCCATCCTGTGTGGTGCCTGCTACTCTATATGCTGCCCAAACAAAACATCAAGCCAAGACCCCAAACATGGGACAGCCCTAAACATGCAGCCAGTGTGTCACGGGATGCACAGTCTTGCTGTGTTCCTCAGCAGGCAGCTGAGGGAGGCTGCCATGCATGTTTCTTGGGTCACTCAGCTGCCATTGCAGCATGTGCCCCAGGTCTTGGTCATGCTGGGGAAGTCTCTGGTTGCTTTCTCCAAGAGTAGAGATTTGGAGAAACTTCTGCAAATCCAGAGGATCCACTGGAGTCTGGAAAGTGTCACCATGTTGTGACTGGCTCTGGGGGGTGCACAGGTCGAGCTTGTGGGAAGTCAAACACTGTCCTCTCATCCGTGGCCCTGAAATAGCAGAGACCAGCAGAGAACCAACAGGGGATTCCATCTGTGCTGTAAATGGTAGATTCGTCCCCTGGGTCATCTGTGACACCAACAGCAGGAGCAGATGGGAGGTCACTGAGCTCCTCATAGCAGGAGGAGCAAATCCACTGGATCTGGGGTGACTGGTTGCTGTTTGCTGCTGCAGGCTCGTCAAAGGGAGAAGATGAACGAGGAGCACAACAAGCGGCTCTCAGACACTGTGGATCGGCTGCTGAGCGAATCCAACGAGCGGCTGCAGCTGCACCTCAAGGAGAGGATGGCAGCCTTGGAGGAAAAGGTAGTGGCTAAGAGTAAGGGGTCCTTGGAGGGCTGCAAGGTCTGCAGCCCCTACAGCACGGAGCCTCTGCCAGCTGCAGCACAGGAGTTTGGAAGCACCCATGCAGGGATGGGGAATCGATCCCATGCAGGTTGTCAGCCAGGTGCCAGGGCTGGTGGGATTGCAGGGAAGCATGCTCAGCATCCTGCCCTCATCTCCAGCCAGCCCTCGCCTACCAGAATCCACTCCCCACCGCCTCCACTTCTGACAGCAGCAGGATTCACCCTGCTCCATTCCCTTGCTTCTCTGTGTCTGCATTGGCGCAGCCTCAACTGCAGCCTGTACCCAGCTGTCAGAATGAAACCCTACTGCATTTTGCAGGAAAAAATGCAGCATTCATCCCCTAGCCCTCCACGTGCTGCTTTGAAACCTCCCTTTTCACCAGGCCCTGCTGCCAGACCAATCTGCCTTCCCCAAGTGTCTGTGAGCAGCATCCCAGCTCCCATCCTGCTCACTCAGGAAGCCAGGCTTTCCTTTCAACTGCATGAATGCAATTAGCTGGGAAAGTGGGTGACCCAGAGCAGGGATAAACTTTGAAACATCAACGAGAGATTAGCACATGGTAATTCATCTCTGTTTGGGCTCCTGCAGGGAACAGACTCTCTGGTCCCCCAGATCAGACCAAAGAGGAGATGCACCTCCTTGCTAATGCCTCCAGGCACAGATCTATCTCTCTGCTGCTCTGCACCTCCTGTCCCCAACCAGACCTGGCTGTGCCAGCAAGTCCAGCCATTCAGCAGATGTCTCTGGATAAAGAACAGGAACACACAGGACCAAATTCAAATTCTTCTCTCAGCAAACAACAAAGACCAGGGTGGTGGCACCTTATGGAGGGGCACTGTGGGTTCCCCAGCCTGCTGCCATCGCTGACACACACAGAATGTTTCTCAAGGTCATCCCTGGGCAAAAATGCTGCTATTTGGCCTCCCAAAAAGGTCAGGCAGTTGCAATCTCTGCTTCCTCCTTGCCACTTCTCTAGTGCAGATGCTGGAGCCATTTTTTAGGTCAGCTGCGGGAGGCGTTGATCTCCTCTGAGACAAACTTCCTAATCTGCAAGCCCTAGCCATCAAATGTCTTAATTGCTGCTTAATTGTCCAGTGTGAGACAAAGCTGGGCCTGGCAGCCCTGCTTGAGGAGCAGGAGGTTTGCAGAGAGGACTGGTTCGTGGGCAAGTAGATGAGGAACAGTTTGGGAACCGTCATTGTCCCTTCTGCTAGATGCCCAGCCCACCCTCCATGTAATGATTCCACGCTGGCCATCCCCACACAGCCATTTCCTAAATGATGTCTTTTCTTCTTTCCTGTTTTTATTCCCTTTTCTTTTGTTTCATTTTTCAAAGAACACATTGTTACAAGAGCTGGAAAATACCCAAAAGCAGATAGAGGAACACCAGCACGACAAGGTAAATGCTGCTGCAGGGAGCCTGCCCTAGTGACTGCGCTTTCTCACTCCTAACCCCTGACTAGTGGCAGTCGTGCCACCTAAAACACTCTAGTTTCGGAGGAGCTGGGATCCCAAAGCACCCAGCAGCAGGAGGCCATAAGCTCACCCACGCAGTGGATGGAAGCTGCCACCCACCTCCCTGGAGACCCCCGGTTCAGTTCCCTAACAGGCATGTTCAGTCCCATCTCTGTATTTCTATCACGCTCATCCATCCCCCCACCGAGGACAGCAGTGAGGTCGTGGTGGCTTCGTCCTCATTTCTAGAGGAGGGTTTGCCCCTGTGCTTTTGGTGCAGCCTGGCTGCAAGTGACAGTGCTGCTGGGGCAGCCACATTCCCTTCACCCTCAAGGCAGCCCCAGCCCCCTCTTTCTGTTGGTGGGGAGATCCATGCCCAGCTCCATGCCCAGCTTGCAGAAATCCCCGCAGGTCTTCACACCTTCCCCGCTCTCAAATAAAGCATCTCTGTAGGGTCTGCGAGATGAGTCTGAAGCTGGAAGGTTGCATCTTTTGCAGCAGCAGGAGCTTTTGGGATGTGCCCCGTATCTCATGCATGGCTGGCAAGGCTGGGGAGCTGCTTTCCCCCTCGCTGGCAGCTTTTGCTCTCCCAGATGCTCCCTGCCTGCAAGAAGAGTTAGAGGGCTCTGCTTGTGCTCCCCAACCACTCCTGCTCTCAGAGGCAGTGACCCGCATGATGCAGCCTGCATGTTGCCCCCCCCAGTTCAGCCCATTTGCCCATGGGACTGGATCCTGCTGTGCTTGGAGGATTCCATCCCTTTGCCTTTCTGCCCACCTGCAGCTTCCCCAGCATCTCCCACAGGACAGCCTGGTCACATAGTACAGGCACAGTTTCCCCTCCCTGGTGCTGGCAGCAGGAGGGATGAGCCCAGCACCAATTTGGCTGGTAAATCCCTTGCTGCTGACTGTTTCCCACGGTAAATGTGCACATGCAGCCTGGAGCAAAGCCAGAGCATCTTAGTGGGACCAGTTCTTCATCTTGCAAGCCAGCATCGCTTCGAGCACGCATGTGTCTGTGATCACTCCTTCCCTTCGCAGCATTGCCCCAGCATCACCATTCACTGTCGCCTGCATGAGCTGTTTCTTTACTGGTGTACCAAAGGTACTTTGAAGATGGGATGGGGATTTTTAGAGGGAAAACCTGGAAATAGCTGCGGATGTGGTTTGCCCCAAACTTGGCTGCTCTTCAGTGCAAAACCAACCCCTGTGCCCATCTGTTTTGCCCCAAACAGAGGAGGTTGTCAGATGAGATCGACAAACTGCGGCTGGAGGTTGATCAGCTCAAGACCAGAAGTGGGACATTTGTGGAGAGCGTGCATACAAGGTGAGAGGCTTCTGCTGAAACCCTGCTTTCTGACACACACCCCACTGTGATGGGTTTGGGGAACTTTTCTTTTAGGGCCCCCAAATGCTGTTGGCATTGGTTATTTCTGTGCCAGCAAGCCTTGATGCAGAGCTGCGCGGTGGTGCATCGCAGCAGATCTGTCCTGGGCTGAGAAACAAACTGTGGAGAACAACCCAGCCTAACTGAATGACCTCAAATTTGCTCTTCTGATGGCAAAAAAAAATCCCACTGGACATATATTTCTTTTTCTGCACAAAGGACTCGGAGTTTGTGTTACCTTGCTCTCAGCTGTGTCACCCCAGTGTGGCTTTATCAAGGTCCTGTTCTCACTGCCCAGCTCAAACTGCCATGGATCATGCACCATTTTCTTCACTGGGATTCATTTTCAGTCCTGCAGAAGTCTCCCATGACAGCAGGGTCTTCACCAAATGCTTTTCTCCCTCAGTGTGTGGGGGATGAACTGGGAAGGAGGAAGCTGTCTTGCCATGGTGACCATCAGTGCAGACCCCCATTTAGCCCTCTGCTCTGCCACACTTTCATTTAAAGTCAGCAGAGGGAGGTAGGGGGGCCCCAGCCCGGTGCTGCAAGATGTGAGGTGAGTTCATCAGATCTCAGCCTCTGATATTCAAATGATGGGAGCTGGTGCAGCAAACCTCAAATCTGCTGCAGCAGAGGCAACAGTGCGTGGAGGACACATTTCAGCACTGGAAAGAAGCAGCAGGGAGAGTGAGGAAGAACGTGTGAGGATGAAGGACAGCAGAGTGCTGGAGGAGCGCCTGGAGCATACATGGGAGCTCCTTGTATGGGTCTGTAAGAGCAACGAGGGCATTGCTCACTTATTAGTTTTTCATTTCTTGAAGGGCAGTTTAGCAGAAAGCTTGAGTTACAGAGGCTAGAATAATCCCCCAGTTGAAATGTCAGCTTTTGTCTAAGGCGCCTTTATCTGTTTTTAGCTTGGGAGCAGCTTGTCAGCAGCTCCACAGCTTAAATCCTCTTGAAACTTGGGCTGTGCCTTCGTCTGCAAACACTGAGCTGATGCCGAGCTGAGCTGCTCATGTTGGTGATTTTGCTGGGGGTGGGGAGCCTACATATGGCCCTCTGATGGAAACCAAACCCACCCTAGTGGAAAATCTGCTGATTGCTCTGGGCAAATGCTTTTGTCCTCCTAAAGCAAGCCCAAACCTTGTGCCTCCTATTGCAGTGTGTATAGGGAGGAACAACCCTGTGCTCTGGGATGCTTTGCTCAGCCACGTGGATGGTCTTTAGGGTGAGGAGGGGTGAGCAGGTGATGTGGAGGTGTGCACAGGGTCCCACAAGTGGCAGTAATTGGCCTCATGTCCCACTGCAGCTGATGCATTGCTCTGTACCCGATCACCAGCACGAGCTTGGAGGAGGAGGATAAAGAAGTCCCACATGGTTTCTGGTGGGAAGTCCCAAGTGATGCTCATGTCCTTGCACCTGGAAGATCTGTTTCAAATGGGATTTTATTCATCAGGGTTTTTCTTTTGGAAGTATTGAAGCAAACATACAAAGAAGCACTGCTCGTCTAACTGCCATTGTGGAGATGAGGTCACACACAAGGGGACTCCAGACATGTTGGGAGGTTGCTGGGCAGTGCAGGCCAAAACAGTATGGATATTCAGTGGGTACCACAGCAAAAGGGGGGGTAGCAGTGGGGCAGGGCCTGGGGCTGTGCTTCCTACAGGGTTGGGACTGGGAAAATGGAACACTTCTGGAGCCTGATTTTGCAGCAGAGAGAGGTATTGCTGGGCTGGTCATTCCAGAGTGGCCCTGTCCCCCTCCTCTATCCTGAGGGCTATGTTGAAAGCAGCCAAGTGACAGAAGCATCCTTGCATGGGCAATGTCCATAATGGAACTCTCTTCACAGGTCCCACATGGGCAGTGCCACAGACCTGCGCTTCCCTCTGGGTGCTGTGGTCCATGCCCCTGCTGAGCCCTTTGGAGCAGCCCCAGCCCTGCCTCGGACCCAGAAGGGCCGATTCGCCACCCGGAGAGAGGAGCCAGCAAAGGTAACCCACCCTCCTGCCAGCACAGGACCAGGATTGGGGTCAGAACTGAGGTCTCCCTGCACGTTGGTCTCCCATCTCCCTGACCTGGAGACATGGGGGAATTTCCTTCACCTGGCAAGTGAACGGAAGTAACATGACAAGATTGCTTTCCCCCTGGGGTTGTACTGTGGTTGAGCGTTGCTTGGAGACCTCCAGTTTGGCATTCGGGGTCGTGGAGGTGCCATGTATGACCAGAGGATCTTGTTCCCCCAGGACTGGGAGCAGACCCAGGCAGGCAGCGTTTTGGCCACGGGGCCTCACGCCTTTGACAGCGATCCTGAGATCTCTGATGTGGATGAAGATGACCGCGAGACGCTCTTCAGCTCCATGGATGTGCTCTCCCCTGGTGGGCACTCAGATGCCCAGACCTTGGCCATGATGCTCCAGGAGCAGCTGGATGCCATCAACGAGGAGATCAGGTAGAGGTCACAGCCCAAACCGACAGCTGTTTTGACATAAAATGGCTTCAGAGTGGGGAGGAGGATTTGGTGCCCTAAAATCGATGTCTTGCTCCAGCTTTAGCCAGGGAAATGGCTCCGGGGTATCTATCCACAGGGATTGGTTCTTTCTGTCCTTTGGTGACATCATAGCCAGTTCACACAAAAGATCACTGTTTAAAAAAAAGAAAGAAATGGGACATCCCTCAGCCTTGATTCATGTGGATTTCGGTGGCTCTTACTGCCATTCCTAGGGATCAGGGGCTCTAGTCACAGCACCCAGACTGCCTTTCCATAGTGCCAGTAAGTCCCATGGCTGGGAGGTGCCAGAAGGCTGGGGACCACCCCACAATGGTGTGGATCCAGGAGCCCTGAGCCCACTGTTCCTGCAGGATGATCCAAGAGGAGAAGGAATCCACCGAGCTCCGTGCAGAGGAGCTGGAGACCCGTGTGACCAGCGGCAGCATGGAAGGCCTCAACCTCACCCAGCTCTGCAAAAGAGCCTCCATCCCCACCTCGCTGACAGCCCTGTCCTTGGCCAGCTCATCCCCACCTCTCAGCGGCCGCTCCACCCCGAAGCTGACATCCCGCAGTGCTGCTCAGGACCTGGACCGCATGGGGATCATGACGCTGGTGAGGAGGCTGGTGGGGCAGGGGGGAGCGTGGGCATGGGGTGTGCATGTGGCTGCTCAGGGTGGAAGCAGCATCCCAGTGTCCATACAGCTGAGCGGTGTGGAACAGGATGCCTGCGTTTGCTGAGGGGTTTCTCCATTAACTGCCACCCTTTCTGTGTCTCTCTTGCTTTCTCCCTTGCAATCAGCCCAGCGACTTGAGGAAGCACCGGAGGAAACTGCTTGTGAGTGGCTCCCACTCTGCTGTTTTTTGTCCAAGCCCCTTTTCCAGCCTGCTCCTGGCTTTGCCCACACCAGGTCAGGGTGCACCAGGTGTGGGGTGGAGCTGGGGACCCCAGGGATTCAGCAGGAGGATCCCATAAGGTGCTTGGAGATGGTCCAGCTGGCAGCCTGAAGTTCTGCAGGACACGGGGAGGGTCAGACAGCCACTGGGTCCTCAAACACTGAGCATCCCTTTTGGGGACAGGGTGTATTTGGGACATTCCCATCTGTCTTTCTCAGAGCTTTCTGCTGTGGCAGCAGCGTCTGTCCCTACACCTTGATCTGGGCCATGGAGCTGCATCCTCTCTCCTCCTCATTCCCCATATTCCCAGGATCTTGGCCCTGTGGCTGAATCCTCCCCATCTGCCTGTGCAACTCGAGCCACCACTGGAGCACTGCAGGACACTGCAGGCTCTTTTGGCCGTGCCTCCATGGAACAAGAGTGAGGGGCTCCGGGGCAGGCAGCAGGACAAGGACAAAGCTGGGCTTTGGCCATCCAACCTCACGGCTCCTGTGCTTGTTTAGTCACCTGCAGCTCGGGATGAAAGTCGAGAGGATAAAACCACCATCAAATGCGAGACTTCTCCCCCATCCTCCCCCAGGACGTTGCGGCTGGAAAAGCTGGGCCACCCCGCACTGAGTCAGGAGGATGGGAAGAGGTACGTGGAGCACCTGCTGCATCTCAGTCCATGGCGTGGAGATGGGCTGGGGTTTACCACGACTCTTGTGCTGCTCGGGAATAACCTAAGGCTTTGCTGTTCCTCTCCCCCCATCCCCAGCTCGCTGGAGGAACAGGCCAGTAACCCCAGCAGCAACAGCAGCCAGGACTCCTTGCACAAGGGCTCCAAGAGGAAGGGGATCAAATCCTCCATCGGGCGTTTGTTCGGGAAAAAAGAGAAGGGCCGCTTGATTCAGCTGAGCAGAGAAGGAGCCACAGGGCAGGGTCTGTGAGCAGCCCCATTCCTGTGCATGCCGGGCGGGCGTTCTCTTGGGTCAGGCTCTCCTCACACCTTCTGGCCCTCTCTGGCTTTGGAGTAGTTGTTGGGGTTACAGGCAGAGGAGCAGGGACAGTCGGTTGGCCTGGGGACATCGAGGCCACCAGCTCTGGGCATCCTGGGGCAGGCCCTGGTCCTTTCTGCCCCGTGGACCTTTCTGACCTGAGCGTTGTACCAGTGCTAATGCTCTCCAAGAGATAGCAATCCCCCATCCCTCTATCTTATCCCTAATGTTCTCAGATCTGTTTCCCTCCCATGGCACCTCCCTGATGTTGCTCAGCCCTGTGGTGGGAGCTGCTTTTCCACTCATGAATCCTTTACTGCATCAATGTTGAGCATTTTGAAATGGGAAAGCTGGCAGGCAGGCATCCCTGTGGGCTCCAGTGTGACAAGGGATGCTCTGGGGATGGGTTGGAAATGGAGACCATCACCTCTTGTACTGTAATTGTGCATGCCCAAAACCTCAGTGCAAGGATCCATGCAGTGCCATGGCAGACATCATGGTGACCTGGGAGTATCTTGCTTGCCCAACAGTGCTGCTGACCGACACAGAAGTGGGCATTCAGGACCCTCTGGGACTCGGCAAGCTGGGTGCTCAGGCTGAAAAAGATCGGCGCCTGCGGAAGAAGTGAGTGAACCTCCTCTGCCACAGAAAGAAAATGGCGCTGGCTGCTAAGCTGTGACACAGGGCTGAGAAGACTTCTTGTCTTCGCCCCCTCTTGAGCCATGTTAGCTCCTTAATTGCTTTGTTTCCAGCTGGTTTTTGCTTCTGATAGCCTCTTCCCATTTGCGAGTTACTTTCTTCCCCTCAGGCTCCCAATAAGTCACTCTTCTGCTTCTCTTTGCTCCAGGCATGAACTTCTGGAAGAAGCTCGGAGGAAGGGATTGCCTTTTGCTCACTGGGATGGCCCCACTGTTGTGTCCTGGCTGGAGGTAAGGCAGAGCATGCCCACACATTGTCCCCACACACAGTGTGCAGTGTGCTCCCCTGGCAGGACTCCACAGTCCCATTTTGTTCCATGCTTGTGGGTGGTAGCTGCAAAACAACCCATGTTCAGCAACTCAGAACCTCTTCCCAAAGCATGGAGATATTTTCTATGCTCCCCAGCTGAGAAGGGAGGTGGCAATGGAGCATCTGTAGATCCAAGTGAGTGGAGCTGGGGGATCCGAGCAGATCCCCAAGTCCCTCTCATGTCTGCGGGGTTGTGCTTTGGGGTTTCCTCAAGCTCTTGAGTTGAAAGACTCAGGGAGTGTACTTTCCCTATGCTCTATGAGATAGATGTAGGGAAGCTGCTCTGCCCACAGGCAATCTGTGCAAGGTCCAAACAGAAAAGGAGCCCAACATGGGTACGCAGCTTTGATGTGGAGCTGCAGACAGGGTGTCCTCTACCCTGCCAGGGTGGGTCCCCAACTTTGCCCTGTCTCAACAGCTCTGGGTGGGGATGCCAGCCTGGTACGTTGCTGCTTGCCGAGCCAACGTGAAGAGTGGAGCCATCATGTCAGCATTGTCTGACACTGAGATCCAGAGGGAGATCGGCATCAGCAATGCTCTGCATCGCCTGAAGCTGCGCCTGGCCATCCAGGAGATGGTTTCACTCACGAGCCCATCGGCACCACCCACCTCACGGACGGTAAGCACTCCACCCCACAGCTGTTTTCCCCATCTCCTGGCTTTGTAGGACCACAGTGGCTCATTGGTCTCTTGTCTGCCAATATTGCAGGCAAGTGCAACAAGAAAGAGCTTGCCAGTGTTCAGTGCAGGCTGTGGGTGGGTGACAAGCCTCAAGGACCAGTAAGCCCACCAGACACGTGTCCTCTGGCACAAAGATCATTTACTGCCACCAAGAGTGAAGCACTTTCCTGCCTTGAGACCCCATCGGGTGTTCTTATCCTCATACACAGAGGTTGTCAGCAGGAGGCTGACGCTGCAGAGCAGCCAGTGAAGAGCAAAGCTTGGGCACTGTCAGATCTTGGGGGAATAGGATCCCACCTAAACAGCACGTTTGGTTTGCAGGGCCAGCTCAGCAGAACCATTTTTTCAGTTATTTCAATAGAAATCTTTCCTTGGGGCTGTCTGAAATTCCTGGGGCAAGTCAGAGTAACTGCAGATCCCCCACTTGGCCTGGATAAGATATGGAGCTGATAGCAGGATTATATCTTGTGCTGGTCCCTAAAGCCCCCAAGGGGTTAATGGTGCCCCAGTAAGGCAAGACACGCCTGTAGAAATACAGTCAGCAAAAGGAACAGCCCCAGGCATGCCCTCACATGGCCCTGTCTGGGGTCACAGCTGTCAGAGGCAAGCCTGCAGGCTCTGTGAACATAAAACCGAAGTATAAAGGCAGACAAAATGCCAGTAGACCTTGCTGCACTCTCTATGGCTCTATGGACAGCTCAGATGTCGCCATCTCAAACTGCACGGATGCTGCAGTGATGCTGCGAGATGCCCCCCGGCTCTGCTTCTCTGATCCTCCTTCACCCTGAGCCAGCATTGTGTCCACCATACCTTTAAACCCTGGTTCTACAGCAGCTCACTTTGACCACTCTGCCCTTTTCTCTTCCAGTCCTCTGGAAATGTCTGGGTGACCCACGAGGAGATGGAGAACATGGCGACGTCTACCAAGACGGTGAGGCTGGCCGCCCTGCTGCCGCAGCGGATCAGTTACCGAGCTGGGCTCCAGACGTGCACTGAGGCACTAAAAACCCCGGCAGGGAAGGGGATCTTTGCTGTGTCTCATGTGTCAGCTCTTGGCCAGCACCGTGCACCTGTCTAGAAACCGTCTTTCAGCCTTCAATATCCCAACAATTTCTAAAGCTGGCTTAAAAACCATCAGATGCATTTTCTTTTGTCAAGCCCCTGTGGGTTTCTAGTGTCAGTTATGAGTCAAACAGGAAAGAAAGACAAAATATGAGTGATCTTAGTTGATGCATGAGACTGAGCCCCACACTGGTCAGCCAACACCCAGAAAAGTCACCATCCATTGACAATAGCACACCCAAATATTGCCCCTGCTGTCATTATCACTGGTTGATAGCTTAAGGTTCCTCAGAGAGATGTGCCCACGCTCCCAAGAGCTCTGGGTCCTTTGGAGAGATGTAGCCATGCTCCCCTCTCAGAAACTTAATGACCTTCTGTCTGAATCTCAGAGCTGGGGCAGCATTTTGGGTTGGCAGTGTGAATTGATTTGGCATTTTACTGAATGCCTGCTGTCTGGGTGGCACAGAGCTTTGTTATTGTCAGGACAGAGAGTTCAGAGTTACAGCTGTTACAATGCCACACTTTCCCTTGTAGGTTTTGCGAGGTTGAGAGCAACCAGCCCATGGTAACAAGCTGCAAAATTGGCAGATTGTCATGGTTTGTGACCCATGAGCTGAAGCTTAAGTGTCTCTCTCCAGCTGTTGAGGTGACCCAAGAGCTGCCCATACTTCCCATGATGGATGTCTAAGCCCCAGTGTCTGTGCCAGCTAATGCCCAAGACCTGTTAAAAAAGCCCCATCCAACATCCTTGCTTGACAGAGATGTCATGAATCCTGGGCCCTGCAGGGCTGGGATGTCCCCAACACCTGCTAGCAAGGCTGAGCCCCCCAAGCCCACCAGAATCACATCAAACTGAGGGGGTCCCACGCTTGGCACACATGGCATAAACCATCACAGTGCAATGCTGCCATGTACTGACTTTACCTGTCCTTTCTATTGACATGCTGCATGTGTCACGCTTAGGACACAGAGGAAGGCAGCTGGGCACAGGTGAGGTCCCTGCGGTGTCGCATTCATTGGGCGGTACGTGGGGTGGATGTGGGAGGGAGAGCTGGACACCATGGGGCACCCAGGGAATGAGCGTGGGGCATCAGCATGTGGCAAGTCCTGCTTGGAGCTGAGCCTGCGCCCGGTGCTTGATCTGTGAGCAAAACGTGGGCCATGGCCAACAGAACCATTCCCTCCAGCTCCTCCAGCCCAAACCAGGGTTGAACTCCCCAGTCCCCATGTAGTCCTCAGGACAGCAGACCCCCGTGCTGCAGCACTGAGCTGTCACTGATCTCCTGGGGCTGGCTGCAGGTCTCCTAAGCCCTGTTTTTTTTTCCTAGCTTCTCCATTTGCTTTTACAGACACTGGCCTATGGGGACATGAACCACGAGTGGATTGGGAATGAGTGGCTGCCCAGCCTGGGCCTCCCACAGTATCGCAGCTACTTCATGGAGTGTCTTGTTGATGCACGGATGCTGGACCACCTCACCAAGAAAGACCTCAGAGTGCATTTGAAGATGGTGGACAGTTTCCACCGGTGAGTCCCCTCCTCTGGGAGGTCCTTGAGCTGCAGTACCTGCGTGTGGACCAGGGGATGAGGACTTTTGAGGGATTTTCCTCTTATCCAGCCTCAGTGCTGGAGGGTGGCTCATCTAGGCCAAACCTGGGACAGCCTGCTCGTAGAACGGGATAAAACTGAAGGACTGGGGGATTACCACAAAAGGGAGGGATGTTCCCCAGCTTCCAGCTAAGATCATCCCTTTGAATTTCATCTGTGATGACTCAGTCCTACACTAAAACATCCTTTGGGCACATGAAGAGTTAGTAGGGAAGTGGGTCCTTCTGCGGGGTCCCTGCAAGGCGTCTGCCCTCCTGAAGGTTGGGTGATGTCTCGTGTCCTTGCAGCACCAGCCTACAGTATGGCATTATGTGCCTGAAGAGGCTCAACTACGACCGCAAAGAGCTTGAGAGGAGGCGAGAAGAGACTCAGCACGAAATCAAAGGTCAGCAGCCACATCCACCATCCTGCTCTGGAAAGGCTGACAAGAACCTCCAAAGAGATGCCCAGTAATGGTCTCTCTCCTGTCTCGTATTCTTAACACAGCACTTGCTAAATGAAAACCAGTATTTGTGAGCAGCACTCACTCCTGTAGGGCTGTTGTCCCTGCAGTATTTCCCCAGCAGATTGCTCCAAGTACCCTTAAGCTCACCCCAGTCAGGCATGAGTAGGGGGGTAGGGTGTCAAGACAGGAAGGGCTTTGTCCCAGCATCAGGTGAGCTTCTCCTGCCCCTTTCAGGTACTCAGGACACCCCCAGCTTATCAAGCTCCCCTTCCTTGTTGGCTATCCTGAGATCTCCTGTGCTTAGATTAACAACTCATTATTGACAATGCCCCTAATTACATCATCAATACAGGCCTCTTAGCATTAATTTTCACAGTTGTTTTCTGCCTGTCATTTCTGCATTTAGTTTGGTAACTCGAAGTGAGCTTTTCCTGGCACTGAGCTACACGGCACTGCTGCTGGCCCAGGAAGGAGAGTGCCAGGCTCAGCCTGGGGCTGTGTGCCAGGACTGCAGCACATCCCAGCCTACTGCACAACCAAGAGTACTGTCTGGGCTGCCTTGAAACGTGCTCCTGCTCTTTTGCAGATGTGTTGGTGTGGACCAATGACCAGGTCATTCACTGGATCCAGTCCATCGGGCTCCGCGAGTACGCAAACAACCTTGTTGAGAGCGGGGTGCATGGAGCACTCCTGGCCCTGGATGAAAACTTTGACCACAACAGTCTGGCTCTCGTGTTGCAAATCCCCACGCAGAACACACAGGTAAGGAGAGCCTCCGTGGGAGATTTTGGAGGAGGATGGCTGGCATGGGACATAGCTGCAGTGTGACTCCACCAGTCCCACCAACTCAATTCTGCCTTTCAAAGCAGAGCACCCTGATGGTGCATGGGCTTCTTCTCCATCGTTCTCTGGGCTGGGTTGGGGAGTTGTGCTTAGAGCTGCTCCCATAGATGGAGAGTGTTTCATTTGATGTTATTTTCAGGCTCGACAAGTGTTGGAAAGGGAGTTCAACAATCTGCTTGCATTGGGCACAGATCGGAGGCTGGACGATGTGAGTACCAAACCTCTCCCATGCCCAAATTGTGCTGGGTTCCTGTTCTTGTTTAAGAAATAGGAGAAACGGAACTGCTTCCCTCTCCCAGCTTATCCTGGGAAGACAACTAGCAGTTGCATAAACAATGGAATAAATTAAAACTAAATCATTTAAAATTCAAAACTGTCTATAGAAGCAAGCGAGGTAGGGTCTTGTGAGTCTCTTCTAGTGCTTAGTGGGTTGAATTTGGGGAGGAATCACCCAGCTTTCCTTGCCAGCTACTTTTTTTTGTAGCCTTTTAGAAGCACAGATGTTCTGGACATGACACATAGCAGCTGGTAAAGCGTGGGTTGGAGATACCCTGTTATGCAGCCAGAAAGCTGTTCACATTGAGTCACTGAAGGTGGGAATTTATCTAGATCTGTCCTACATAGAGCTTTCTTGCATGAGATACGATAGCAGAGCTGGTCAGAGCTCTCTTTAGAGCATGAAGACAAGTAGGTGCTTCCAGATGAGTACACAGCTATGTGCTTCCCTTTGGGTTTTTACTGGGGCTTTTGTGTTGACATCTTTGCAGGCGGGGTGGAGAGGAGATGGGCGTGCTGAATGAAGCCCAGCTCATGGGATGCCAGAGATCTCTCCTACATCCTTGGCCCAACCTATCACACACTTCTGCACAGCCTGTGTTCTCTTGTCATGCTGGCACCCACGCAGTTAGATGAACGCAGTGAGGATATCTCACAAGGGTGGGAGGTCCTTGCTGCTGGGTTCACAGCCTGCTCTTCCATCCCAGGGTGATGACAAAACCTTCCGTCGGACCCCGTCCTGGAGAAAGCGCTTCCGCCCGCGGGACGTTCACAGCATCAACATGCTCAGTGGCTCAGCTGAGACGCTGCCCGCCGGCTTCCGCGTCACCAGCCTGGTGCCACTGCCACCTCCCTCCGCCCCTGCCAAGAAAATGCCCCCAGAAGGTATGCCACCCCTTCCCAGCAGGCTCCCTGCTGGACCAGATAGCTCTATGTCACTTGTCCTAAACCTTCTGACCCATCCCCGAAGGTACAAAGCCTCTCGCTTTGATTCACGTGGCTTTAGTACACAACTGCTGCCGAATAAATGCGTTGGTGGGAAGCTGAGGACTAATTGGGGCAGCCACTAATTCCATGCTCTGCTTTTTGTTTCTCTTCCAGTTGGTGCCTCTGGGTCACCACGGCTGGAGACCTCCACGGTCCGGACATACTCGTGCTGAGGATCAGTGTGATGGGAGCCAGCCCGGCCCTGGGTACGTGCGAGGAGGACCAGAGCTGGGTGGGAACCAAGAGGGGAGCAGGAGGACCAGCATGCTCTGCTGGTGTGACCCAGGCAGGGTGCCTGCTGTCATCAAGATCTGCCTCACTACTGGGGTGCAGTTGGGGAACAGCCTGCTGCTTGCTGAAGCTCGCAGGATGCTGGGATGACGCAGAAATGATGCTCAGCATCCCAAGCACTGGTCTGGGTGATACATATGAGTTGTCTGGTCCCTGGTGTCCCCAAGATGCCATCCTAAATGAGGGGTCCCATTGGAGTGAGGGTGGCAGGTTCTCCTGGGACGCTGCTGTCCCTCAGTGCATGCCTTCCAGTGCCAGGAGCTGTGGGTTTGTTGGCACGTTGGTCCCCAGATGGAGATGAACCATTGTCCTCACGGAGCCGTTCCCACCTTGTTTCTCAGCACATCCCCACTATCCATCCGGCCAAGTGCCAGCTGCCTTTCAGGACAAGGCCAGAGCTCAGCCTGTGCCTGTTTCTCAGCCCGAACCAACAGATGTCGCAGTGCTACTGCCATGGACTGAAAAGGCTGCTCTCCCTTCTGCTTGTGCGCCCCACTGCTGTCCCTGGCTCCCTGTGCCTCCCGCCTGTGGCTGTTCTGCCCACCCCACCTCGCACCAGCCAGGCTCTGGATGTGCTCACCAGGTGCCTGTTTCATCCCTGGTGGAAGTGCAGCCCATCAGAGAAGCGGAGATGCCCCAGAAGTGGGCTGCAATATTTGGAAACCTTTCTCCTGCCTGGTTCATGTTGCCAATATGCCATAGACTGTCACACCAGCTCACCGGAGCCCCGGGCATCACGAGGAGGGTTCAGGCTCAGCTCTGTGTGAAAATCCTGACGTTGGGGGAGATGGCCAAGGATCTGCCTTGGGTGGGACAGAGGGGCTGAAGCCAGTGCCAGGATGGACGCTGCACAGGGCAGAGTGGGAAGGGGCTGCTGTGGGTGCAAGCAGCATTCTGGGTGGTGGTCGGGGCATTTTGGGCTGTGCTGTGCCCCAAAGTGGGGAAGGGTTGGACTGCCTCAGTCTGGCTTACTGCTGGCCTGGATGCTGTCAGGCCTGACCTTGGGGAGCAGGGAAACACAGCAGGGGCACCCAGCACCCTGGGACGACCCGTCCCTTCCCTCCAGGTGCAGAGGAGATGCTCTCCCCTCCTGCCTCCAGGCTACAGGCAGGGGTGATCCAGGAGGCTCTCAGCCCTTCCCATTTCTCCCCCGTAGGGTAGGATCTCTTCATCTCCTCATGCCACGTTTGCCTTGTGTGGCCCCTATTTCTGATGTGATATTTATTGATGGCTGGAATGACCTATACTTATCATGTGCTGTCTGGAAGTGCAATATCTGAGAGGCTATACAGTCACAATGTCTTTTTGGTGTATTATTTGCCTAATACAGTATTAAATATTTTTTTAATTTGAAGAGTCGGTGAACCCTTTCTACCAATGCCCTACTTCTTTCGTCATATTATTGGTACTGCATGGACTCCAAACCCTGGATCGGGTCAGGAAAGGATGTATGTGTGTTCCAATAAACAGGATTTTAAAGCAATGCTGGCTTGAGCCTTCTTTCTAGAGCCCAAATTGGAAATATAATCAAACTTTGGAAAACGGAGTCAACATCACCTGAAGCCCTGAATGCTTTTGGGGCACAGTGCTGAGCCCCAGAAGCAAACCAGTGAGCTCAGTGATCTCTGCAGGGCTGATTTAAGCATGAGGCATCCACTGATGTCCATCCGAAGACCTTGGATATTCTGATACGAGGAAAAGAAAACCACAGCCTAAGAGTTGGGGGAGGTTAGCACGACATGAAACAGCGGTAAAGGAAAACGTGAGCAATTCAAACAAGAATGCCTTTATTTAAAAAAAAAAAAAAAAATCAAAATAAGTTAGCAAAAATAATAATTAAAAAAGAAAACACAAACAAATGGCAACTGCACACAGCGGTCAGCAGGAAAGCCGGCGAAGGCAGCCCGCCGGAGAGAGACCTTGGTCGAAGAGCAACTTGGAAACAGCCACATTGGCTGTGGCACAAATGTTGGCCCCCAAGGAAGAAAAGCCCCCAGCCTGGGGGACCCGGGGCCGCCGCCAGCCACCGCCATCACACTTCTCCCCTTTTCTTTTTTCCACCGGTGGGAGCTTTTGGAGAGGAGTGGGAAAGGATTCGGGCGGTTTCAGCGCTGCTGTCCACAGTGTTGGAGGGGTAATTATGACTTCCAGCAGCTGGATCCTTCCAGCATCTCAATCCCACCCCGTTTCGAGCTCAGAGAGCTGAGGGGCTTTGTGCCAGCTCAGTTTTGGACCCGCTCCTCCGGGAACGTCACGGCCACGTCCTCCACGGCGATGCTCTCCACGATGGAGGAGAGCGAGTGGAGGTTGCGGTCCTCCGCTGCATCGTCACTCAGGAGGTGATCTGAGAGAGGAGGGGGAGGGCAATGGGATGGTGACCCCATGACCCTGCCCTGTGTGACCACACTGACACGGGGATCTGCTCCCAGAACCCGTCCCGAAGGCTGAGACCTTTCCTCAAAGATGGCAACGGGCAGCGAAACTTGGGGAAGCTTTTAGGGGGTGGGAGAAGCAGCTCCGCAGGGGTGCTCCGTGCTGCAATGGGCAGAGCTGGGTTATGGAGCAGACACATATGAACCCTTGATGGGACAGGGACGTGGAGCTGCTGCGGGCTGCTTCCAGCACATCAGGCAATGGGAGAAACCTGAGCTGTGCTCAGGCAGTGCTGGAGGGTTCGCCCAACATGAGGGTGGGGGGAGGACGAGGCTCCTCCTGTCCACTGGCTGTGGGTTTTGGCTCAGGGATGCTCAGCCCCATGCTGTGACGTCCCTGGGATGGAGGGTTGGGAGCTCCTTACCTGCAGGGTTGGTGCTGAACTCCAGCTGTGTGCTCCACTCGGGGCTGCAGGACGAGCTGCCGGAGCCACACTCACTGGGTGCCTGCAAGGACCAACGTGCCACCCATGGCCCCACCTCCACCAGCCAAACCCCACTGCCTGCCCCCAAACACCCCCATCCCCACAGCATGGCACCAATGCGTGGTCACAGAAACAGAGCAGATGGTGAAATCTGGGGTCCTGGGGATCCATCAGCGCCAGGCTCGTCATTAATCTCCATGAATGCTGGAAAAACCCAATTTGGGCTCGGGGTGCATGGCCACCTGCTTGCTATGCAGTATTTCTGTAGGCAGCAATTATGAGGAAAAAAACAGACAAGCATCCTTGGGCAAAACAGCTACTGACTAAAAATCACTTCACTGATTCATTAAATAAAAGATGGCACCAAGGAGCTGCTGGGGAACCCCTAAACCTCAGCTCACTGCTCGCTCCAGGCCCCCAGTACACAAATGCTTGGAATTGTTTCCGACTGACACTGGAAAGGCGTATGGATTGGAGTTTTGGAGTTTGGTTTTGCCCCTGATCATTGATTTTGCACTCAGGACGTGAAGCTGTGCTGGAGGAGCAGCCTGGAGGTACCAAAGAATTGGTTCTTCAGTGCAAAGGTCTGAAAAGAGGTCTGAAAAGTCTCTCCCTCTTACAAAGCCCACTGATATCAGTATTAGTATGTAGATATCTGGCATCTGTATCTATATATAATTTACATCTGTCTCAATGCTATCTATACGTACATATCTGTATCTGTATCATTTATACCTGTCATCTACATAATCTCTATTCATACCTACACATCTGCAATCTATATATCACCTGCAGCTATACATCATTTACATCTCTCATCTGTATCTGTATCACCCATACCTTTATCCACAGCTCCACATTCCCACATACAAAGCCTCAGCAGCCAGGAGGCGCATGCCACCATCCCCCAGCAGACAAAAATATCCCCCCAAAATGTGCTTCAGCCACCAGAATCTCATGGTGGGGAGGATGGAGCCTGGCCACACCCTGCGTGCTTAGGGCAGGATGCCACTGCCTCAAGGATTCTTGACTGGATCCCGGTTTGATGCCATTGGACTGAGAAACCTGTGGTGCTCCCCACTGGGACAAGTCCCCATGCACCAGGGGGCCAGGCCTGGTGCGTTGTATTACCTCCCATTACTTTATGTTACATTACATAGCTGTTGTTACAGCATTTTGTTACTGCATTGCACTGTATTGTACGGTACCATATTGCGTTGCACTGTATTGTAATGCATTGCATTGTGCTATATAGAACCCCACGGTTCCATGGTTCCATCATTCCATCATTCCATGGTGCCATGATTTTATGACTGTATGATTCCTTGACTCCATGACTTCATGACTCTGTGACCCCATGATTCCATGACTCTGTGTTTCCATGGTTCTATGATTCCATGGTTCCATGGTTCTATGACCCCATGATTCCATGACTCTGTGACCCTATGATTCCACATCTCTGTTTCCATGACTCTGTGACTCTATGATTCCATGACTCTGTGACCCCATGATTCCAGCGCTCTATGTTTCCATGGCTCTATGGTTCCACGATTCCCTGGTTCTATGACCCCATGATTCCATGTCTCCATGCTTCCATGGTCCTGTGACCCCATGATTCCACGGTTCTGCGGCCCCACCATTCCACAACTCTATGATCCCATGGTTCTACAATGGTTTCTGTGACTTAAACCTTCCCACTCCCCACCAATCACCATCGATCCACTACGCAATAGCCATCAGCCCACTGCCCCCCAGCAACCCGCCCATAGGGACAGCAACCTGAGCGCCACCACCCCATTCCTCCACCACCACCCACCCCCGCTCCAGCCCCCCGTCCCCACCCATCCCCTCACTCACAGCAGGTTGTGGTGCAGCAGGGCGGTAGCGCAGCTCCCTCTGCTCGCGCTCCTGCTGGTTGAGGCTGCTGAGCAGGCTCTGCAGGCGCTCGATGTACTGGATGGCGCTGCGCAGGATCTCCACCTTGGGCAGCCTCTGGTTGGGGTTGAGCAGAGTGCTGCGCTTCAGCGCCTCGAAGGCTTCGTTCACCTTCTTCAGCCTCCGCTTCTCCCGCAGCGTGGCCGCCCGACGCCGGTCGATGGACACTGTTTTGCGCTTGCAGATTTTGCAAGCCCACGGTAAGCATTGCCCAGGGCAGTGCTCGGGTAGCATTGAGTCCTTCTCCTCCAAAGCCCCTCTGCTTTCGGGGCACAGAGCCACTTCGGGCCGCTCGGGAAATGCGGCTGCCTCATAGCTCTGCAAGCGGGAGCCCAGGAAGTTTTCCCCATCGTAAAACCTCTGCTCCGGGAAAAAGTAAGGGTTGGTCTCAAAGAGCTCCATGGGAGGACGTGTGCACGGCTCGGGGACGGCTGCTCCGTTTCCCTGCGCCAACTGCTCGGTGCCATTTAAACCCCGGCGCTGGCATTAAATCACAGAGATAAATATAGAAAACCTAAAGGAAACCTGAGCCCACCCTAAGCTGCTGCCTCGCATCAAAACTTGTCCGGCTGCGGCCACGAGGACTGCATGGCCCAAAGGGGGGTGAGCGGGGGGGGGGATTGGCACGGTGGGAGCTGCCCTGGCTGCCCCAACGGGGGCTTTGTTTGAGCCCACGGGTGGCACAGGGGCTGCCAGCCCCAGCCTGCATTCCTGCGTCATCTGGTCCCTTCAGTTATGGGGTGAGGTGGTCAGGGTGGGGGCAGCTGCACCATGGGGCGCAGAACCCAGTGCTGCTCAATATGTGCTGTGCCCCCCGTGCTCCCCCCAGAGCTGTGGGACAGCAGAGGAACGCAGCCCTGAGAGGGACGGTTCCCACCTTCCCAATGGGGAAACTGAGGCATGGCGATGGGCTTTTGGTTAGCACAATGGGATGGGTTTTCACCCTTCCCCAGGACTCCAACCACATCTCCCTGGCTTTGTCAACTAATCCTGAGGGCTTTTTTCCACCGGGAACGTCAGAAACCATCTCCCACCTCCTCCTATTCCTGCTCTGGGCCGGATTCCAGTGGAGGGATCGGTCAGTGGAAAGAATGTCAGACAAGAGCAGAGCTGACCCTGCTGGGATTTTATTCCCCAAATCACCCTCTCTGAGGAAGCACATTCCCAACACCCACCCACCGGCGCCCTGCCTGACTTTGGGTTCATTTTGAGCCATTCTGAGGCTCATCATGGTGATCTCCACTTGGGGGCCGGCCCTCTGCCAGCACAGACAGGGATTTCTTTGGGGCCACGAGGAAAATCATGAAAACGGTGACACAAAGCAGTTAGGATGGGAGAACCCAAGCCAGTAGTTTCCATCTGTGTCCCACTGGTGGGACTTGCTGGTGTCCACAGACCTGGTGAGGGAAACCAGTGGCACTGCTCCAGCTCTGGATGGGTTTTTTAATTTTGAGATTGTGTTTGGAGGGTGAAGGGTGAAACAACAGCTCCTCGGGCACGTGGCAGGGCCATATAGCAGAGTGGCCAAGCATTTAGCACTTCATAAAACACAGGCAGTGTTCTGCAGCAGCGCTGGGGCTTTTCTGATCAGAAAGGGAACATGGGGAGAAGGGGATGAATTGGTCCCCAAGGCCCTGTGGGCTTTGTGCATCCAGCAGGTTCACACACCCCACAGCTGAGTGAGCAGCCATCAGCCCCACAACTGCCCCATAAGCGGTCCCAGCAGCTCCCATCACCCCGAGCACCACGAACACCCCAGGGACTCCCAGCACCCTGAGCATCCCAAACACCACCCAGAGGGCCCCCATCATCCTGAGCACTCCAGGAGCCCCCATCCCCCCCATCACTCTCAGGCTCCCATCACCTTGAGCACCCCAGGGGCCGCCACCACTCCCAGCACTCCCATGGGCCCCCAGCACCCCAAACACTCGGAGGCTCCCCTCACCCTGAGCATCCCCAAGGGTACCCATCACCCCTCTCACAGCACAAAGCCACGGGATGGGTGAGCAGGGCACCTTCCCCCGGGTGCCATAGGTGCCCACAGCAACTGCCGGCTGCGCCCCAGGTAGCTCAGAGCCAGCAGGGGCTTAGGGCTGTGCTGCCGGCTGTCAGGTTATCCTGTGATGGATGGCGGCGGCTGGGCTGCACACAAAGCAGGGCTGTGTGCGCCGGGCAGAACGTGCTGCGATCCGTCACGGGGTGACCTTCCCCCGCGGGCAGAGGAGGGGGCCCCGGCCTCGTGGGGACGGCTCACCCCGTCAGCACCACGAGCTGAAAACACTGATCTCCATTGAGAAAAATCACGGCGGGTTCGGCCCCGGGAGAGGTGGTGGCTGAGGGTTGGTGGCTCTCACACCACGACTCCCCGTGGTGGCTCTGTTGGGGTTTTGGTGAGGTCTGTGAGCTCGCCACGTGGAGCACTGGCAGTGGGGTCCTTTCTGTTGAGAAGAATTGGAGAATGGGGTGGTTGTATGGGATGATGAAGTGAGCCAGGTGGTGCAGGCACATCCTACCTCGGCCCCATCCCAGTGATGGGCTCTGATGCATCCAGCAGGGCCCATCCTGCACCGCTCCCTCCAAAAGGCCACATCCAACAGCACCGACCCCCGGCCCCCGCTGCCCCACATCCCCTCTTGCTTTCCAGGCTCGCCGACATCCCTTCCTGCCGCAGTGACAAGTCATAACATATTTGGGAGCAGCTGCAGGCGGCGGGGAGATGCTTGGCTTGCTCCCCACTCCTGGATGAGGAATGCAGAGCAGACCTCTCCTCCGACACCCGGGATTTCCGACGTGCCTTCTCGGCAGAGATTTGGGATGGTGACAGCTGCTCGGCCACGGTGGGGCTGCAGCACTGCCTGCCCCTTCGGCCCCAGCACTGCGAGCCGGCGGCTTTGCAGGGCCAAGTCTCAGCCTGACGGGGATTTGGGACTGCTCACATGTCCGGTCCATAGGGAGCAATGGGGGATGGTGTCCTAGTGGCTGTCCCCAGATGGGGGTGGGCAGCATCCCCTCACCCCTCTGTGTCAGCTCCCCCACTTTGGGCTCACCCATGGGCTGGGAGGTGACGGGGCCGCCACACTCAGCACATTCAGCTCCCTCTCATTGTTGCAGGTTCTGTGCCTCAGTCTCTCCATGAGGAAATCAGGGATAACAACGCTCCTCGGAGTACAAAGCCCAGCTGAACGGCCATGTTTTGGTCATCAGTTATGGTCCCAGGTTCAAGAATCCTCAGTCTGGGGATCATGGAGCATGTTGGCCCTCAGCCACACCAGGTACCCCCACTCCCAGTTCCTTGGATCATACCTGGGGACCAACCCAGGTGCTCATTTGCTGGTTCCCATTTCAGGGGCCACACCGGGTGCTCTTACCCTCTGCACTCACCAAACAACGCTTGCCCCACCACCAACACAATACCTCCCCATCCCCCCATTCCCGTGCTTCATGGCCCCGAAGCCTGAACAGAACCCTTTCCATCCCCACCCATAAACTGCAGATGAAGGGGTGCTCACCCCCAAGATGCCCACAACACCCATCGGACCCCAGCATCTCCAGCACGAGTGGGGGCAGCTCCTCCATCCCCAGCATTGTGCCATGTCCTGGCCATCACACAGGGACTGGGGCACTCGTGTTGTCAACAAAGGGCTGTTCTCCTGGGGTGGCAGAGTCTGGCTCAGTGAGCAGGAGGACAGGTGGGTGCTTGGAGGAAAACCCATGAATGCGAGGGATTCAGCAGTGACATATGGTGCCTATTTGACCCCCCCCCCCCCCCAAGAGGGACAGCTGTCTGGGCCAGGGGGATGGCACAGGGCCCGAGGACGAGTGCTGGGGACAGCAGCAGGGCAGCAGGGAGGGGTCTCTTGGGTAGGAGACAATTGGGTTGTCCCACTGTCCCCATCCAGGGCACATTCCCAGTGTGGTTCAGGTGGCCCCAATGGACAGACCTGGCCCTGTGGGATGGGAGTCTGGGAAAGAGGGAGGTAAATGAGGAGATGCTGCATTGCCCCACCTGCGTGGGACACCGAATATCGGCACTGAAACGGCTGAAATCCCCACAGGGGGAGCTCAGAGAGCAGTATGAAGAAGGCGCTGGGGATTTCCTCACTTTGGGATGCAATGGAACAGGAGAAGGACCGACAGCTCCCTCCTCCCTCACCCAATGCCATGCCAGTGGTGACACCCAGCCCTTCCGGAGTGCCCTCACCCAACGCATTCCCATCGTGAGGACGCAGCTCTCCCACGTGCCCCCCGGCTGGGCACCCCCACCCAAGGCTGGTTTTCCCCTCCCCAGGGTGGGCTTCGCATGCCCAGCTGTCAGTGTCAGCTCCGGCTAAGGGGTTCCCGGATCTTTCCAACCCCGTGGACGGGCAGACAGCACTGAGACCCGAGGGGCTTCTCCAAAGGTCCCCCCCAGGGAAATCCCGTTCCCACCCCCGCGTCTCCCGGTGGATGCCTCCAGCCCTGCTCCGTGTTCATGGTAACGGGGCGGCTGTAGGTTTTGCCCCTCGGCAGAGGGCTGAGCTCCTCCCAGCGCGTCCCGAACGCGGAGCAGAGCGAACTCCGCGCTGTGCGAGTGCGGAACTCGCGGTGCGTTCGGTGCGGCTGTCGGGAGAGGGCAGCAGACCCCGCGTTATCCGCACAGCGCCGAAACCCGACGTCGGAACCCCTCCGCCTGCGCAGCCCCGGGCCCGGACCCCGCGCTGTGCCTGGGATGGGGACCCGAGCCCCTCCGGTGATGATGAGCTCAGCTATTTCCATCCCACCCCCCGGGGACAACATCCCGACGTTTGTTTTTTCCCGCGGCGTAATGACCCCAGCAGGTGCTTTTCCTGTCCGAGAGCTGAAAATAGCGCTCAGGATTTGGCTTCCTTCGGTTCCCGTCGCCCTTCCAGGCTCCTGCGTCTCTCTGGGGTCAAAACATCCCAATTCAGGGAGGGGACGCGGGGGGACATCCCGGAAACCCTTTCCATTGCAATTTTGGTGTGTTTGAATGGAGGAAAATCCATCCTAGACGTGGACTTTTGATCTGGGCTCTACCATCCGAGTTTGTCCTCCCCATCGGGAGCCCTAGGGCTGTGCTTTGCAGTGGTTTTATCCCTTCTATCTCTCTCGCAGGAGGTGCTCTTGCCTGGCACCTGTGTCACTTCTGGTCTTTTGGCCCCATCGACTTTATTGCTTTTGAGGAGGGAAGCTGTAACACTGTAGTATTTTGGGAAGGCAGAGCAGACGTGAGATCAGGTTTCACCTCTTTCATCCCCACAGGAAAACACAAGGGATGGGGGCTGGGGGGAGCTTCCTTCCCCTGCCCTGTCCCCGTGCTCCACCCATGGAGATGGACTCCGGCAAACACAGCTTTGGCTGGAGCTCCTGGTGGGGAACGGCTGCTGCCTTCCTGCATTCAGCCCGCTGGGATCTGACTGCTGCCCATACGGGGAGGAGGGGACTGTTGGGGATAACCCCACTTGTGGTCCTGATTTGCACCACCAGACATGGAGGAAATACAGGATTGTTCTCACAGATGCCTTCAGAATGCATCTGAGGTCTTTGCTCTGCAATCTGGTGCTCCCCCATCCCATCCCATCCCCAAACCCCATCCCATCTTACCCCCAAATCCCATCCCACAGTAGTGCTGGGTTCTGGGTAATGCATTCACCACCACCCAGGGCACAAATTCAGCCCCAAACCCTCCCAGCCCATAGCGGGGAAAGGCAGGAGAAACCCCAGGGACTTCTTATGGGAATGTCACTGCCGAACAGCGCGGTGTTGTTGTGTGCAATGCAAAAATCACATGTCCCACTGCAGCAGCACCGAGCTGCCCCTGGGGACGAGGGCTTGGAAGCTGCTTTCTCTGCTGCTCAGACACTTTGGGTAATGTTTGTGCTGCTCCGGGGCCAAAGGATCCCGGCTGGAAGAGCAGGGAAGGAGGTGCATCCCCTGTGCTGATGAGGAATTTTCCAATAGGGATCTGCAGGAGGGTTTGAGCAGCCTTTCCTACAACACGGGGGAGCCGGCCAATGAGCTGCTGTCCCAATTTCATTTCTGGAAATAGCACAGTGCCAAGAAACCTCCCAGCTTGGGGAGGCTCGGAGGAAAGAAGGCAGAGGCAGCAGCTCTGGCTCAGGGTTCACAGGTGTCAGCATCACCTCTGAGGAGCTCCTGTGCTGGGGGTGATGATCTGAGCAGGAGAAAAGCCGTGCTGCCAAAACCCAGAGCTGTCCAGCTGGGAAAGACATAAGGGACAGCTGGAAGCGGAATCAGGGGAATATTAAAATAGAAATACATATTTCTAAAGTGAGAAACGCAAACTCCAGGAACAGCAGCCATGAGGACGTGGTCTTCCTGTCCTGCTGGGGATGGGACACCCATTCCAGGATGCCCCGGTGCGAAGGGACACCTCTACGTGGCACTAAATTGAGCCACTTCTCTCCACTGCCATCATTTCTTCACCTCCTCTTTCCTCCTTCACCCCTTTTTTTTCTCTCCCTGTCTCCAGGAATTTGAGGTTTCACCCCATTCTTTGCCCCAGAAGGATTTGCCATTGCTGCTGCATGCCTATGAGCGCTCACACCCCCTGCTCCTGCCCTGGCAAGCACCATCCTGCCCCAACATGGGCGGCTTCTCATCAAAAGAGGAGCTCATCCCATAGCACAGGGTGTGTTGAAGGGGTGGCCACAGAAGACAAAGGGTTTTTGCCAGTCCTCTGATGGATGGCAGTGGAAATGTTGAATCCACTCCCAAGCTGTCCATGCTGCTGAGGCTGCTGGAAGGGGTGGGCAGGAATAGCTCTTGGCCAGCAGCCGGGCTCGATAACACTCACTGGGTCCCTGAGGGATTAAAATAGGTCCTAAAAGTGGAAGGGAGATAACGGTGTGAGGAGGGGGAGGGCCCAGATTGGGGGGGGGGGGGGGGGGGCAGAGACAGCGAGCAACCGGCCGCCTGCTTTACCCAGTGCTGTGCCAAGGGCGGCGCTGGTGAGGAGTGCAATGGGAACTTTGGGATTTGTTTTCCTTTTGCCCCAGTGATCTCTCAGCATTTTCTCCTGCCAGCTTCAGGAAGAGCAAAAAAAAAACCAACCCAACACCCCATGAACATCTTCTCAGCACCAAGCGATGGGGACCTGAGCACCTCAGCAGCGCTGTGGAGCGTGAAGGGGGATTTGGATGCCAGCTTGGGGGATGCAGATGGGGTTGGGTTGGTCCCAGCTGCCCGTGGACAACAGCTGGCAGGGTCGGGCATCTCACATCCATCCCATGAACGTGGCACACTGTTGGAGAAGGGGAGTGGGGATGCATCCCTTGTGGATCACACCCACAGCTCGGGCTCTGCAGCGCAGCCAACAGCTGCAGACAGGGCTTTTGGTGGGCAGGTCAGTGCACAGCCAGCCCTCCGTCCTGTGCTTGATGGCAAAATCTGGGAGTCCCACCAGTCGATGGCAAACGTGGCTCCTTTAGGAAAAAAAAAAAAACACCAAAGCAAAACAAGCCTTTGCAGTGTCAAGAAAAATATTTAAAAAAGCTTTAGAATGCAGCCAGCACATGGCCTATATGGCCTATCCACACAAGATCCCAAACAAAAATGAAAAGACTTCACATTTGAGATCGTCTCCCAGGAATTCTCTCTAAGCTGTGTCACAGCTGCTGAGCATCTGCTGCGCATCCCCAAATGCACCCAGCACAGTGCCCAGGGGCCGTGCACCCTATAAAGGGCAGAACAGCAGGGGATGAGGCATGGAGCACCCACAGCAACATCTGGGCCGGGCTCTGTGTCACCCAGCATCGCACAGCAGCATCGCGGTGCTGCATCCTTAGAGGAGCTCCAGGTCTCCCCTTTGTTTTGCTGCCCGTTTCTGCTCAGGCCATTTTGTCTCAGGCCACTGGACTGCGCTGCTCGGGGCGTCGCTCATCCTAATTAATGCCTGCAGAGATGGCAGCCCACTCAGCGCTGGCATCACCCACGCTTCTAATTAACTTTCCTAATGAAGAGGCCTCTTTCTGTGAGCAGAAGTATTCCAGAACGGCCCCTGTGACTGAACAGGGAGAGAAACCCTCTCCATCTCAGCCATGGCACCTTGGAGCTGCTCTTCTTGTAGGGAAGCTGAGGCAGGAAGCATTCCCGCATGGAAGCTGTGGGGGAGCAGCACCCCACACCCTGATTCACTTTCTTGGATGTGCATTTCTTGGCAGGAGCTGAGCTCTGGGTGCAGCCCCAGTCCCCAGGGCCGGCTCCAACTTGCTGCTGCATCACACAAACCCTCCCTGCCAGCCCAGCTTTGCTCCTATCCTGTAAGTCTCACCGTTCCTCCCAGCCCTCCATCTCCCCTTCTGGTTGCTGGCAGTGACTGTCCTCCCCTGGCCATTCTGCAGCTCAGCCCATTTTCTCCTTCCAAACCCCACAGCAAGAGCCTGGAAGACCTTGAGCAGCCTGCTGGGAGCCTGATGTTCACCACAAAATCCCATTTTGTGCTTTTTAAAGGAACCTCCAATACGAAGCCCAGCCTGGTTTGCACAGGGCAGGCAGCTCACGCCACATCCAGCAGCAGCAATGCCTGCACGCCCTGCAGCAGCCAGCAGCCACATTTACTCGCTCAATATTCACAGCCTTTGCCAAAGCCTTGAGAAAATCTACTCAGGCTGATGGAGGAGCTCATCCCCATTGGCGGACTCCCAGACTCGCAGCTCAGTTTTGGCACAATTTGGGTGTGCTGTTTTTGTTGGCTTTTTTAAATAAGGAGTGCTGCTAAGATTAGGTAAGCTGGGGCGTGAGTCTGGGAAAGGAGAGCAAATGGAGAATTCACTTTAGGAAAAGGAGTGGCTTCAGTTGCTGTGTTGGAGGGATTTGCCTGCAGTTCAGCTGGGACCTGCCTGCCTTCACTTCCGTGTTTCACTCCCGTGATGAACGCAATGGTTTTCCTGCTCTGCTCCCAGCCAGAAGCTGCCTGCAGGGACCCTTCCCATGGGACATCACTTGGTGAGGGGTTGGGATGCTTTTCCCACTCCAGCATTGTGCAGAGCCGGATACGAGCAGGATAACTGGAGGATTACCAGCAGGATAACTGGAGGAACCCGGGCTGCAGTTTGGCACCCATATCCATGTGCACAGGGACCCAAATGGAGCTCGGTGTTTCTGGCAGCTCTGCCCTGCTTTGCCTCTGGCTTCAGGCTGAGCCCAAAGTTGGATAATGGCTTCCTGCAGAGGATGTGTGAGAAGGGATGCGCAGTGAGACACAGCCTGAACACCTCCCATAAATAGCACAGTGTTTACATGGATGCACCATCCCTGATTTGTTTTTCTCCCTGCAGAGAGAACGGATCTTTTAAACCTGCATAAGCTCTCCTTGCCCTGCTGTTGGCACAAAGTGACCACAGCTGACATTTGCAGCGCAGCCCCCGGGTGGCCCCTGGATGCTTGACCCCAACCCTGTGCCCTCTGCTCAGCTGTGGAGGTGAGGGAGAAGCCCACGGGCTACCACTGATGGTGGCACTTGGGAATGGGATGTCACCGCTGATGTCCCCTGTGCATCCTAAGGCATCCCCTGCCTTAGGATGCACAGGTTTGGATGGAGAAGGTGCCAAGGGACAGATTCAAACAGTAGGACAGCTCTCACTGCATAGAGCAGAGCAGAAGAGGGGACAAATCCAGCCCCACTCCCACCAGAGGAAAGGATGCAGAGAGGTCTGGACAGGGCTGGGGAGTGTCCCCTTCTCCCAACCCTGAGGTCACAGCTGCTCCCAGACCTGTAGAACTCAGATAAACCCAGAGATTTGGAGATGTGCAGGGTGAGCCCTGGAGGTGCCTGGCTCCCACTTAGGGGTGTGGAAACCACCCATGGGTGCTGCATGCCCACAGTGGCTGGGCTGAGGGCTGGGCTGCGGTGCTTTGGGCTTGGCTGGCTCAGCTCCACCAGAGCGAGCACCACTTCCCAGCCCAGGGCAGAAATGTGGGGTTTGACCATTTTACCCCAAACTTCTCCCACACTCCTAACCAACACCTGAAGCAGCCCCAGCATGGGGGAAACCATTCTTCCACGTGCTTTGTTGGGGATAGGAATGAGCCCCCTATCTTCCCCAGCCCTCCCCACTGCTCAGCACGGGGTGCAGCCCCCGCACCCAAAGTGCTGCTCCGAGGGCTCAGCCCCGCCCCGGCACTGATTTTTGGGGGCTATTTTCATCTCCGGTTCCACCCCTCCGGCGGGTCCCGGCCCGGGGCTGAGCACCGAGCGGCTGCTGCTCCGTTCCCGGTACCGGGTGCTCCGCGCTCGCTCCGTTGTCTCCTTCCTCTCCACTCCTGCCCCTGCATCGGGGCTCTGAAGCCGGTTTTGGAGCTGAAAGCGAAACGTGAGGCTTTTGGAGCCCGGGTTTGGCTGCGGAGCGAGCAACCCCAACCGGCACCGCCCGCCCGCCCGCCCGCCTCGCCCCCGCTCGGCTGCGCAGCCCCAAATCGGGTCGGTCGCTCTTTAAAGGGCCGCGGGAGCGCCGCACCATGTGATGCTCCGTCCTCAGCTGCGAGCTGCCTGCGGGAGCAGAGCGGTGCTGGGCACCGGTGCCGAGCGCAGCCCCCCGTCCCGCAGCCCCCCGTCCCGCAGCATCCCCTCCCTCAGCATGTCCCCCTCCCTGCCCGCCGGCTGAACGCCTCAGACTCGGGGACACCGCCGGCACAACCTCCTGGAGCCGGACAAGGTGAGGCGTCCTTCGGAGCTACGGACAGCAGAACGGCTGCTCGCGGCCCCCCACCCCCCCCCGCCGCTCCCCCCACCCCGGCACGGCGGGTCACGGAGCTCCGCTCCGCGCGGTGCGTTGCGATGGACGGACGCGCTGCGGGGGGACGGGGCAGGACGAGGTCCGGGGGGGCGGCACAGGCGGTGGGATATTTTTTTTCCCACCCCACCCCCGCCCGGGTTCCGTCCCGGCTCCATCTCGGCTCGCAGCGCAGTTTATGACCGCCTCCCTCTGCGTTTGCAGGTAACAGAGGGAGCGCAGAGGGGAGCGCAGCATCATGGCACAGCCCGTGTCGGCTTTTCAGGCTGCTTACATCTCCATCGAAGTGCTGATCGCTTTGGTGTCGGTGCCGGGGAACATCCTGGTCATCTGGGCTGTGAAGATGAACCAGGCGCTGCGGGATGCCACTTTCTGCTTCATCGTCTCGCTGGCGGTGGCCGATGTGGCCGTGGGTGCTCTGGTCATCCCTTTAGCCATCATCATCAATATCGGACCGCAAACGGAGTTCTACAGCTGCCTCATGATGGCGTGTCCCGTCCTCATCCTCACCGAAAGCTCCATCCTGGCGCTCCTGGCCATCGCCGTGGATCGGTACCTGCGGGTAAAGATCCCGGTCAGGTAGGACAATGTGAGGAGTGGGTCTGAGGTGGGCACTGGGGGGGTTCAGAGGGAACAGAGATGTCTCAAACCCTTTGAGAAGCAGCAGCACCAGCAGGAAGGTTTGGCTGCAGCAGGAATCGGGGCAGGCTGGGTAAGGGGATCCCACAGCCTCTGGTTGCTTTGCTTGGGAGGGAGTCACTGTGCTCCACTCTGTATCTGGAAGGGGACGACGGCTCTGTCCTCAGCCCAGGTTTCCCGTGCTGAAGGTGGAGGGCACTGACAGCCTCAGGGACCTGTGGGTAGGGGCTGCACAGAGTAAAAACAGTCCCTCCCTACCACACTTGACTTCTCAGGCAGTTTCCCGTTGCACAATTTGTGTACGTGTATTTTTTTTCAAGCCTGAAAAATCCCCATTCTCCACCCCAACAGCACTCCAGAGCCCTCTGTGTCCTCTCACTGCTTTTGGTGCTTTTTTGGTTCTTCTGCATCCTCTGTGTGCTGGGGACGGGTTCAGCTGTGGGAGGACTGCAGGTCTATACTTAGCAGCGCCGCTGAGCTCGTGTCTCTGCTTCTCCCAGCAAATGCAACCTCTCCTCCCTTGCTCCCTCTGAGCGTCAGTTGGGCTTTTGGGGGCAAATTCTGCCCTGGCCCAGGACCCTGAGAGCATTAAGGTGGAGCCTTCTGTGCCACATGTAGTTTGGGTGGGTTTTTCTCCTGCTATATTAACTTTGCACTTGGTCCATCCTGGTCTGAGCACGGTGAGATTTTGCTCTGCCTGTTCAGATCTTTTTCAGTATTGAATAACTTTGCACTCAGTGGTGCCAACCTTCCCACTCTGTCATCCACCCTTATCCCAAATTCCCAGCAGCTGGCATTGGCTGTGGGTGATTTTTTGCCCTAAGCACATCAGGGATCACAAATGGTAGAAAATACCACTGAAGAATAATTCCTGAATCTCCAGAATTCCTGAATTCCTGAAATGCTCCAGATTTCCCCCAGCCTGTTGCTGGATGCCAACAATAACAATAAAATGGTACTGAAACATCTTTCTGGTGCTGATATGCCCTCACAGCCCATCACCTTTGCATTTGGGGCTCTGTGGCTCCCACGGATGGAACTGATGGGGGAAGCTGGACCAAGGGGACTCTGTGGGGATGGATGTCCCATGCCTGCATGCACTTTGCAGAGGTGGTGCTGTGCAGCCCCAGCGTTCCCTGCAGGTCCTGTGTTTGGGATTTCTGAAGGGATGCATGAGAGTTTCCGTGCCATGTGCTGGCTACCTGGGGGCTGAAGGCAAGGGGGCTTTTGGCTGGGAGCAGTTGACTGAAGGAGATAAAGCCAAAAGCATCATTCAGGTGGAGCAGAAGGTACCACACCCCCCAAGCTTCCCAAAGGGAGCTGATCCAAACAGCTGGAAGCCACCTAAAATAGGCTCAGTGCCTTTGTGCTGGAGGAAAACTCCCATCTCCCCCTCGTATCCTTCCTCCCCGCCCAGCAGCACCCCTGCATTCCATCTCCCCTCGCTGGGCGCAGCGGGGTCCCCTCAGCCCAGACCCCGCTTCCCCCTCCCTGATGTGCTTAGGGAAGATGAAACGAGTTCAAAGGGAGGGGAAGGAGCCAGGCAGGAACCGGCCCCCGGCATCCCTGTGGCGGGATGCAGGATGCAGGAGGGACGGAGCCGGAGGGATGTTTTCATGGGGATGCAGTTCCTTTAGTATAGGAACCACAGCCCCCTCGACTAGGGATGCTGGATGCCAGAACACAGCCTGATCCCATCCTTGGGCTCCCTTAGGATTTCTCTCCCTTCATCTGCTTTGAAATACACGCTAGGAGAAGAAAACCAGGGGAAATTTGCTGGAAGTCTTGCACATGACCCTAACACTTAGGGTTGGTGGGTGCCCCCAGCCCACCTCACCCCATGGCACCCTGAGGAGCAGTTCACCAAGCCAAGCTGCATTTCCCATTTCTGAAGGTTCTGAGCAAATATACGATGCTGCAGAGATGTAGAAGTTAGATCAAACTGGGCTGGAAATTGCTCAATAATGGGAGGCAGGAGCAGAGAGGGGAGGCTGAGGCACAGCATGGGTGAAACAGGGCCCTGGGAACAGCACTGGCACTCCAGCAAAGCCCTGAGCCTTAGGAGATTTGAGAGCACAGGAGCATCCCTCAGCCCTGGACCACAGATTCCACCAGTGAGGAGGATTGCAGGTAACCTCCTGGATGGAGGCAGCAGTGCAATGCTTCCTCAGCTTGGCTCTACGCTTTTTGGGCTCCTGCTGGGATTGCAGCGCTCTTTCCCCTTCTCTCTGGGCCTGCCAAGAGCCACAGGCCTGGGGCCAGCTGGGGTTGGGTCACAGGAAGGCTCATCACCCTCGGCCAGCTGGGGCACAGGGCTGAGGTTTTCCTCCACTGAGGTTTCAAAGGAGGACTTGGTGGGATGGTGGGGGGCACTTCGCTGTAGTAGGGGTGAGGGGTCTCTGGGACAGGACACTGCTTGGGCCTAAATTCCCATGAATTGGAGAATAGAAGCACCTAAGGGGTATGGAAAGTATTTCCAGTGCTCCCAACAGTGAGTGTTGGGAAATCTGTAGGGATATTTAGGCTCTGAGAGGCAGCAGCAAGGCCAGCATGGAGAAGGAGAGGTGTGGGATGCAGTAGGGATGTGTGGTGGCCCCAATCCCCGTGGCTCTTGGTCCCCTGGAGATGATCCCTATGGAAAGGGGGAGGCACTGAACCTCAGAAGCAAGATTTTGGTCTGTCTGAAGGATTTTGATCCAGAACAAAAGGTTGAAATGAAGAAAATGAAGTGCATGCTGCATACGAGGTGATGTGACCCACAGGGAATGTCCCCAGGGAAGCAAGGGTGACCGGAGATGGCTCCCAGCAGCCTGGACAATGCAGCAAATGATGTGTGAGGGCAATGGTGAGTGACTGTCCATCCAACCAAGTGAATGAACAAAGCCACGGCTTGTCTGAGGCTTATTTTTAAATTTGGAGGACAGGTTTCAAAGCATTCAGGCGACTCATTGGGAGCTGAGGGAGTTTTGGGGAGCTCACGTTCACAGAAGCTCACTGAGGCATCTTTCAGCTCCGTTAGCTGACAAAAAGATGCAATCCAGCCTTACAAAGCAGGCTGCATTTCTAAGGAATCCTGTTTTCCTAAACCAGAGGAGTTCTGGGAACCGGCAGCTCTTTGCAGCCTCCTCTTGCTCAGAGCCCTTTTGTTCTGCCCTTGCTGCCTTTATTTTTAGCAGATGAGGGTGACCCACAGGGAGCAGGTAGATGGGAACCGAGAGCAAAGAGGAACCAGAGCTCACAGCCCGGAAGGGTTTGCTGGAGAACTGTTTCCAAGTTGTATTTATCAGCACTCCCTGATCAGCTCAGCACATGGCTGCTAAATCTCAGCGTTTCACATCATGCTCTGCTCAGAACCTGATCAGCGTTTCACATCATGCTCTGCTCAGGAGGCACAGATGAGTTGTGGTGCTGGACCAGGAGCCTGAACCCAGTGCCACCAAAATGATCAGAGCCCTGGAAACAGGCAGGGATTTACCAGCAGGTTTTATCAGTCTTAGATCCTGCAAACACCCGATGGAGCCACTTTTCATCATGACTGTGATCCATGGAGTAACATTCAGCCAAGTGAATGCTAAGTCACAGGCTGGGGCTCTTCCCTCTGCGATGGGATGTCAGGATTAGACTCTCTGGGAGTGCACAGCTGCTGCAGCAGCACTGTGAGACGTCTGCTGGCAGCCCGAAAATCAGGTCACAGAAGAAGCCACAGCCGCTGCGATGCTGGCTGGAGGGGGGTGAGCTGGGCTGGGAGCACTGTTCCCATATCCTTGGCTTTTGGGTTTGTGGATGTCCCCTCCCTGGGAGGTGGCAAAGATCGAAGTGTGGGATGCTCCGTACTTGGTAGGGCAGAGGAGAGGGGGGGAATGCCTGGATTTTTCTGAATGTAGGGGTTATTCCCAAAATTTTTGGACTAAGAAGGCAAGGGGAGACGTGTGGCTGTTGGGATGCTGCTCCCCATGCCCACATGCAGGGTCTCCAGCTCATTCCAGCCTCCCAGATGCAATCCGTGTGCTGGGTCAGCTGCTGGGGATTGTTCTGCCCTGACCCGTTTGCTGGAGCCAACATCTGTCCCGTGGGCAGAGCTTCCATCTGCCTGCTGGGAGATGAATGGTAACCAGCTCCTGGCTGGTGTTTTCCTCTTACGCTCCAAAATCAAGCTCTGGGAAGATTTTCACTGGGATTTTTTTATGAATGCTACTAATTGTGAGGTAAAGACATTGACAATGCTTTACCTGCAAGGGCAGGTTCCCTGGAAGGGCAATAGTACACTTGCAGCTAGGGAAACTGAGGCACAGTGCAGTGCCAGGACTTGCTCAGTGCAGGAGGAGTGCGGTGAAAGAGGGGCTACCCGTGGTTCTACTGGTCTGAAGAGTTTAGAGTCGGGTACCAAAGGTTCATTCAGGTGTTTCCAAAGGTGCTGGGTTGGTGGAGGTGATGCCAATGCACACTGGGGTCTGAAACTTTCCAAGGACCCCATAGAGGCAGCAAAAATAGTTCAACACGATACAGGAGGTTCTGCCAAAGCTGCTGATTCAGTCTGCCTGATCCCTGCCAGCCCAGCCTGGCCCTGCAGGCAGTGTGTCAGGAGTGAGTCAGGAGCAGCTCACCCTGGTGTGTGCCTTCACTGCAGCCAGTTGGAGCTGGAGCCGAAGAGACCTTTGCTGGGTTGTCCTGGGTCATCCTTCATCCCTGAGCTGGAAGAAGTTGACTGCAACAGTGAGAGATGTCACTGTCACCCCACCTTTATAGAAAGGCCAGCTTGACTCTGATGACCGGAGAGGGATTTTGGCCGTAAGTTTGGTGGAGACAACTGGAACAAAGCCCACCAGACTGTGCTTTCAAGATCTGGTTGGCAGGGACCCGCAGACCAACAGCCACAGTTTGCAATCAGTGAGGCCAGAGCCAACCACCCCTTCTGTCCAGAGCACACCAAAGCAGACTGCACCCAAACACAGGAGGCTTTTGGGCATGGGGAAGTGTAATGAGGGGATGCAGAAACCAATTGTGTCCTATATCCATGCTGAAATCAGCCTGGCAGTGGGAGAACGACTCATCCTGAGAGGTCACAGCCTGGGCATGGGGACGGGACTTGAGGAGAGTGATTGGAGATGGAGGAAGGAGAGAAAGTCAGGAAGTTGGAATTGTGATGGGTCTGACATCCTGGTGTGGAACAGGGGGTGGAAAGGTCTTCAGAGCACAGGAAAGAATGGGGAAAAAAGGAGGAGGATGTGTGGAGGAGGCAACCTGGTGAAATGACCTGGGAGATGAGTTTCTTTGTGACACACATGGGAGTCATTTCAGACTGGAACAAAACCGATGGGCTGGAAAAAAACCTCTGATTGGAGGAAGGTCAAGGGAAAACCTGCAGGATCCTGTCCAAAGGGTGCAAGGGAGGTTCAGACAGGGAGCAGGGAGTCATGGTGCCTGCAGAAAGTGGGATATGGGGCAGGGAGGAGATCATGCGAGGGAGAGACATCGGCCCGGTGGGATGGAGATGACTTGAGCGGTGTGACTCCTTGGGGGCAACACCATCCTCAGTGCCTGAATGAAGAATTTCCTGCCCACAAAATCAGAAACCAGCCTTCCCTGGGGCTGGCTGAGCTCCTGGCAGGGAGATGCCATTGCTGGCAGCATGGATGCCCAGCTGCTGGGGCAGGCGTGCTGCTCTCACGTGGCATGCCCAGCCACAAGAAAGAGCAATTGATGATCTCCAAGATGTGGACAAAACAGCCCCAGAGCCAGCAGGGAACCCTGCAGAATAGCAATAAGCTAATCAGCTCCTGCTGCACCAGCACCCAGCCCTGCTCAGCCTGCCCAGGCACGTAGCTAGCTGCCTTCCTGACAGGCAGGTCTGGGGGTTAAAAAGACGTCACTGGTGATGCCATCAGCAGGTGTGAAATAATCCCACAGAGATGGTCTCCTCCTCAGTTGCTTGTGGGCTAAGAAACATATTATTGATGGGGTGAGAACTGAGGAGGAAGGGATGTTTTTTGGTGATGCAGGGCAGAGCAGGATCGGGTGCTGGGAGGTTTGGTGGTGTCTGGGTTTGTCCTTTGCTGCACAGAGCAAACAGTTCCTCTGTGCCCTGTCCTGTCCCTCCCCACCCCATTCCCATCCCTGCCTTGTTCCTGTCTGGGCTCTGCCCCCAGCGCCAAGCTGAGCGTTGCTTCCAGAACTTCTGGTTGGTTTGGTTGGAATTTTGTTCTTAATTAAAAATTACTCTCAAAAAGGAAAGGGATTTGCCCCCAAGCCTCATCCTCTTGTCTTCTTCAGCTGCTTCAGTCTTTGCTGCCCCTGAGACTGCACAAGGTGCCCACGGGCACAGCACCCAGGTACCAGTGATGCCTGGGCAGGGTCACAGCAGCAGGGAGGTGACATCCCCTGGTCCACCACCCCTGTGCCACTCATGGAAGGAGGGCTGCACTGAGCAGCATGGGGCACTGCCTTCCCTGGGCCATTGCTATCAGAGCTGAGAAGTTTTCTCTTGGCTACTTTCAAAGGAGAGAAGTGTCAGCTCCTGGCACTGGGGATGCGCTCTCATTCAGCTCAGTTCATCTTGCTTCGCTTGGCACAGCAGAGCCCCCCTCTGCAACTCAGTTTCCCCATCTGCTCGCAGAGGGAACGGTGCTACAAACTCTCCGAAAGCACCGAGAAACGCTGCCTCAGACACAGCCATAATTAGCACAGGCTCTCAGACTGTGTAATTCCTCTTTCTTTTTTGCGCTGGTATCAACACTCTGTGAGTTAAACCCTGCAACGTGCAGCTACGACGCATTTATTTCAGCTCGAGTGGCTCTGTTTGCCCGTGACCCTGCGCGGCCGAGAGCTGATGGCACAGCCTGCATCCAGATGGATGAGCACCACTGTGCAGAACCAGGGTTTACTGAATGGAGATCAGCACCCACTCCCATCATGCTCACAGCCTGGGCAGTGCAGATGCTCCGTGCTCGCAGGGCCATCCCCAGCCCTGATTGCAGCCACAGCAAAACTTCTCCATCTCCAGAAGCATGGGGACTCTCTTGTACGTCCCCTGTGCCCCAGGAAAAGGAATGGTGGGGCCTCGGAGGCTCCATGGGGGCTGGTGTGGTCCTCACACATGGGGAGGACTGGCTGCTGCCTGGCCAATCAGTCCTCCTTGTCCATGCCCTGCTGCAACCGGGCTGCATCTTCCCACTGCTCCCTGCCTGGACTTAATTGCCAGGGTAATTAGCAAGATGCACAGGGTGTGATTTATCGCTGCAGTTTCTGCTCTCAGGTCTCAGCTCTTTCTCTGCCATCCTGGTGCAAACACCAAGCAGGTTCCTTCCAGGCTGCAAGGTCAATTGGTTTCCTTCCAAGGGAATAAATCATCATTTAAACCTGAGGGAGGAAACGGGAATTAAATAATAAACTTCAGGTTTGCTTTGCACTTGCATTTATTTGTTTTCCTGGTGAAAGATCAATTCTCTGCGGTGAGGGAACATTTGATTGCGGTGCTAACTGGAACCTTCACTTCCAATTTGGCGCTGCATTCAGCTGATCAAGATGTATAGATCTGCCCTGGACAGATTCATGTGTACATAAATAACTTGATGACTAAACACATGCGTGTTCTGTTCCTCACTTCTGTTCCCCTGGTGTTGCAGAGTTGAGGAACACGGGTTTTACCCATGATTTGTAACAAGTTGTGTTTGGGCTGAAGGTGGAAGTGCAAAATGGCATCTCTGAGACAGGTTTCATTAATTGAAAGTACATATAGACAGCTCATTAGCCAAAAAAGAAATTTATCTGCCTGCTTTCTGCATTTGAAATTGAGCTTTAAAGCAGGGAAAAGCTGCCCTGTGCAGAAGATGCTGGATGGGTTGTTTTGGGTTATCGTGTCCTCTGCGGCTGAGGAGCAGCAGATCTCATCAGCTCTCCTAATTCTCATTTAGAGGTTGGGTGGGGAAAACAACCTCCCCTGTCTGCTGAGCCTCCAGCCAATGTTTCAGCCTTGGAGGTATCAGTCCTGGAGCTGAATGAAGTGCGTGAAGGGAAATGTTCCCTCTGCAGTGACAGAATGTGCCATGAAGATCCCGAGCTGCAATAACAAACCGTACCTAAGAAACCAGAGTTGGGGTTGTTGACTACAAAGCAGGAGTCGGGTCAGCAAGCAGAAGTGCAGAACCAAGAAATTAAAGGAGAGCCGATACCAATCTCCTGTTCCATCTGTAGTTTAGGATATCTCATCTTCTGAAGTGTTCTTCTGCAGCTGAGAGATAAAGACCCACCTCAGCTGTGCCTCACAGCTGGACTAATGCCTCCCCCCAGGAGATGCTATCGCAGCTTTCCTGCCTCCTGCTCACCCAGCCAACAGAACAACTCGAGACCCTTCTTATATCCTCTTCTGTAAGTTCCCCATCCTTTCTTTTAATAGCTCTTGGTGCTTTTTAGCCTCACCCACTTGGATGCCACTGGGATTTTGGTGCTGGGACAATCTCCTGGGAGATGCTGGCTATCAGTCTCCTGCCTTTGAAGTATTTGCAGGTACAGGCTGTCATGGAGAGCTCTGTCTAGCCACCAGCTTTGGCTAATGTTGGTTGACATCGATCCCTCCCAAGGCCACGGTCCACCCACCAGCTGTCACCAACCCTCACTTCTTCCCAAGTGGAAAACCAGAAGTGATGCCATCAGGAGACCAATAGGCTGAAATGACCCCTCTGCCCGCGAGGTGCCTTCTCACATCACCTCTGTGGCTCATTGCCACCTGTCACCTCCATCCCAGCTGTGAGAATTGCAGGGATGACTCAGGAGGGTGTGAAACGCCCTTGTGGTGGAAAGGAGAACCATCACCCAGCAGCTCCAGCCACGTCTGCAGGCAACATGGTCTCTGCTGTTGGCTCGCTGCAGTCTTTGAATGGCTGTTGGGTGCATGAAGGGCTGAGAGATGGGTGTGTGACTCCAAAGAGCCACACAGCTCCCAACCATCACAAAGGAGGGATGCGAACAGATGGAGCACTCAATGTCCCTTATGCAGCACACCTTGCAGCTACACGTTCAGCCCTGAGCTGAGGTAGCTCCTTGCAGGACTTGCATGCTGCTTTGCATTTCTCAGCTTCGTGTTTCTTGAGCCTCACATCTCTGATGTTTTTCAAACACCAAAAGCTGCCCACCCAGAGGCCTCCAGGACACTGAGATCAGAAGCAGAGATACAGCAGGGAAAAAGGAGCAGAAACCAAACTCCCCTGAGATCAAGGAGGTTTTGTCTAGAGATTTTCAATTAGATCAGGACATGCTCTGGCTGCTCCTCTGTGCTGTGCTCGGAGTGCAGATGATCTTCATGTCAGCTTGGTCTCCTTTCCTTCTACCTCATTGGCTCCAGCTTCATTTTGTTAGCGATGGTCTGCCTTCATTAGTGAATTAATTCCCCAGGAGCTGCTTTGCAGTAAGCCCTACCAGAGCGAGGACCAGCAAAGCTGCATCTCAGGGCAGGCTGGGCAACTGTACACGTTTTATGGACAAAAGAATATTGAGAAATGCTGAGGAAAAAAAAATTTATACGTATGATACAAACCAGATGTGGAATCACTGAAGGTTTGTCAACCAAGTCAAGAGAATATGTTCCCTGAGTGCCATATGTGGATCAAGCTGTGAGTTGCAGATACCTAGACACATCAAGATGTGGTAGAAGGTGAATCAAGTCTGGAAATGACAAATAAATGGAAGAGAAGGCAGATAACACCTTCAGGGTGAGGGCCAGGGGGGCACCCCACAGTTTCCTGAGGTGGGGGCACCCCAGCATCTCTCCCAGTACATCGTACCTGGCTCAAGGAGCCCCACTCCTTTCTCCAGGCCTTGGCGGGGTGTCCAGGAGGGTTTGGGGCGATAGCCATCTCCATGGGGAAGGGACAACGCAGAGCCCTTCAGGAAGGGACGAGAAGTGGAAAACTGGCAATTATGGTCAGGCTCAAAAGCCCACAGATGAAGGAAACAAGCCCAAATGATGTGATGACGGAGGTGACTATTATCTTGGATGGTTTCGCGGCAGCTGTTAATAAAAATAATAGTAGCAATAAATTTGTAATGATGGTAGCAATCATTACAATGACAACAATCATAATATAATTATTTATTAATTGTGAGCCATTATCAGCACTTCCTAGTGCTTCTGCCTCCCAGACCCATCCCAAATTCTAGCTCTATCTCATTAATACCAAATGAGACAGATGAGAAAAATGTTTTCTTGTCGGTGTGATCAAAACAGAGACATGGGAGCAGCAAAGACTCTTTCTTCCCTCCCTCCTCCCCCAACCACCAAACACTTTGGGCCATGGGGTCAAGCAATAGGCAGAATCTTGCATTTCCCTGCTTTTCAGTAGGGTTTGCAGCCTTCAGAGCAGCAGAGCCCCATGTCCAGACCCCGTGGGGTGTACAAAGCTGGAACTTTGAGTCATTTTGTGGTTTTATCATTCCTTGTGTGGGGCTGATGGGGGTGTGGGCACCTCGAGCCCCAGGGATGGATGTCACTGCCCTGGGCTTGTGGCTTAAAGGAACAAAGTCAACAGAAGCCCCAGTTCCAAATGTTGCTGGTTTCTGTGAGTTTGTTGGTTTGGGTTTTAGTCCCATCTCTTGTGACCACGATGACACCAGCACATGTGGAGGGGGATAAACCAGGGAGGTTTTGCTTTCGGTGGCCTGGGCTGTGCAGTGAGGAGCAGCGGATGTGCAGCGGGGCACAGAGGTGAATGTGCAGCGATGAGCAGGAAGGGATGTGCATTAAGGAGGGCTGAGTGTACAGCAAGGATGAGTGTGCAGTGAGAAGGATGGAAGGGTGTGCATAGAGGAGGGATGGGTGTGCATTAAGGACAGATGGATGTGCACTAAGCAGGACGGACAGATTTGTGCACTGAGCAGGGATGGACGTGCGCTCAGGGGGGGTGGATGTACAGTGGGTTGGATGGATGTGCAGTGAAAAGGAAGGAGGGCTGTGTGCTGATGTGGGGCTGTTGCTCTATTGCGTGTGTGTTACACCCTCTGCACCAGACAGACTTGTGCACGACCTCTGCAGCTGTCCTGATAGCCATCTGCAGCAGCACGCCCTGTTCTGGAGCAGTGTGGAGCCAGGACTGTTGGTGCTGGCCCCCAGCAGCCGTTCTCCATCCCCTCCACTGTGGCTGCAGGCATGAAACCTGTGTCCTCTGCTCCAGCTCACGGCTAAAAATGGGGTCTCAGTGTTCCCTCTGTCCCCTGTGCTTCCCAAACCCAGGCAATGGAAGGGAAGGAGGGCTGAGTGCTCTATGCCCAAGTGCCTGGGGCCATGGGACACCACTGCTGCAGGGTGGGGAGCACCTCAAACTGCAGAAAAAATAGCAGAAAACCCTCAAAATCCTTGAGATGTGAGGCTTGCATGGGGGCCTGTCACCCACCACACCCATCCCACAGTGCTGACTTTCTCCCACCGCCCTTTGGCTCCCCAGAGCTCCAGATCTCCCTGCCCCATGGCTTTCTCAGGGTCTCCTGCCCTCTCTCCTCCCAACAAGGAATAAATCACCCTCTGGCTCTCAGAGGAAACAGCAGCCTGCCTTGCCACCTCCTTCCCACGGGATCTGCCTGGAAATGATTTCCCAGAACAGAGGGGGATTCCTTCAGGAAAGCCATCAGGGATGGGCGGCTGTGGACCCTCTGAGCTCCTGAGGATGGACGTCCCCTCTCTATCCTGCACCCCTCTGTGCTCCCATCCTACCCTTGAGATGGGTCTGGAGAGTGGACCTTTGAGGGGGAAGGAGTGGGTTTGAGTTCTTGGCGGATTTGTTAAGACAAACAGCAGGAAGCTCAGAGCAGCAAGATGGGACTCTGTGTTTCCCAGCCACCTCCATGACCAAGTTAACACTGGCACCACAGCAAAACCCAGCAGACAGCCAGAAAAATATCCCTCATTCAATCCTCTCCAGTGGAAGGCAAAAACACTTGGGTTGTGAATCTGTCTGGCCTCCAAGGAGGTGCTTTCATCTGAAGACCAGGGGGAAAAATCAACCTAGCAGGCTTTGTTCCCGCTTGGAGAGCTCTGGGGAGCCAGAACCATGTTGGTGAGGAGGACACAGAACCCAGCCAGCCTCCTCCTTCCATCCCTTGGCGCAAGCCCATTAGGAAAAAGGGTTTTGTCAACGGGGAGAGCACTTATGAAATGTAACAAGCTGTGCCCAGAGGACCATTAGCACCACTGGATGCTTCCTCCACCCAGCAGTCTCTGGGGAAGTTTTTGTCAGCGATTTCCTCCCCAGCACAGGGGGAATTGGCTGAGGCAGGGTCCCAGCGGGGCTGGAGCAGGGAGACAGCGTGTGGTTACTAATGCACCTCCTGGCTTCTCACCAATGCCAAAAGCTCTGGGATCACCTCCAGGAGGTCTCTGCCCACCCCCTGGGATGGGGGTGATGGGAGTCAATGGGAGTCACCATCCCTGGAGGTGTTGAGAACAGTGGGGATGTGGCTCCGAGGGACATGGTCAGTGGGCACAGTGTGGATGGGTTGAGGTTGAACTGGGTGATCTTGGAGGTCTTTTTCAACCTTAATGATTCTATGGAGTGAGCAGCATCATGGGCATCTCAGAACGGGCACGACCACCCCGTGTGCAGAAGTCTGAACCCCCAGGCAAAACCTCCAACTCACGTTTCATTTTCCCTGTGGTTGTTGTCTCTTGCACAGGTACAAGAGCGTGGTGACGCCCCGGCGAGCAGCAGTGGCCATCGCTTGCTGTTGGATCGTCTCCTTTCTGGTGGGACTCACCCCAATGTTCGGTTGGAATAACCTGAACAAGATGCTGGGGACTCAGGATCTGAACGCCAGCCATTCAGATTTTGTCATCAAGTGCCAATTCGAGACGGTCATTAGCATGGAGTACATGGTGTACTTCAACTTCTTCGTCTGGGTCCTGCCGCCCCTGCTGCTGATGCTGCTCATCTACCTGGAAGTCTTCAATCTCATCCGCAAGCAGCTCAACAAGAAGGTCTCCTCCAGCTCCAACGACCCCCAGAAGTATTATGGGAAGGAGCTGAAGATCGCCAAGTCCCTCGCGCTGGTTCTCTTTCTCTTTGTGCTCAGCTGGCTCCCTCTGCACATCCTCAACTGCATCACCTTGTTCTGCCCATCCTGCAAGACTCCTCACATCCTCACCTACATCGCCATCTTCCTCACCCACGGCAACTCGGCCATGAACCCCGTTGTCTATGCCTTCAGGATCAAGAAGTTCCGGACAGCCTTCCAGCAGATCTGGAACCAATACTTCTGCTGCAAAACCAACAAAAACAGCAGCAGCACCACAACTGAGACGGTCAACTAAGAGCTGAGAGATCACTGCTGCCAGGGAAGGGGGGATGAGGACCCAGGAGGGCTGAATTTGCCATTCCCCGTGCAATCTGAACAGCCCAGCCCCTGAGCTGCCCCCAGGGGTTATTTATTCACAAGCATCGTACTGTTTTGATATTGTAGCCTGCACTGTTCCTTTCTTTTTATTATTTTTATTTGTTATTGTTCTAGTTTTATTATTTTTATTTTTAAGTGTTGCCAAGTATTTAAGGAGATGTTGTACAGATAAAGATGCGGTTTATCTTAACGCAAATAAAATAAAATGGTAATGAACACCCAGGAGGTCCTCCACCACTGATGGGTTCCAAGGGCTCCTTGGAGCTGTTTGCAATGTTGGGCACCCCATGCTCTGCCCACCACATTCTGCCCTTTGTGCAAGGCAGGGTCGCATCTCCTCCGTAGTCATGAAGGTTGGAAAAGACCACTGCAATCACTCCAGCCTCTGTTTGCCTCATTTCTCTCCCACTTGTTCCCTATTCCGTCCCCACACGGTCAGACATTGTGTACAGAATGCAGACACCTCCATTGCCCAGGGGAGCAGAGGAGCCTGCACCCACCTGGGGTGGTTTGGGGGCGCTGTGTCAGGGCTGACGCTGCCATGTGTGCCTCTCAGGTTTGATCATGGGCAGGGGGTATTGCTGGTCCTGCTGGTCGTGGGGTTGAGCTGTCCTCCCCACCCGGCTCTGCAGTCTCTACAGCAGCACTGCCAGACTCAGCTCTGTGGCAGGATTTCTTCCAGCGGTGGGAAGAGTTAATTAGAGTTAATTGGAATTCCTTTCTTATCAGCGTCCCCTATTCATTGGACTCCCTTTGGAAGCACGTTTCCTATGGCCCTTTCCCAGCCCTGGCAGGGCTGTGCCCCTCAGACGTCACCGATGGCAAAATGACTGCAGTGAGTTCCCGTAGGGGCTGGGAGGAAAAGGGCATTGAGATTTATGGGTGGCTCTTTCACTGGCTATGGAGCACAAACCCATGCACGTGGGTTCACCATTGGCCCACCCCTGCAGACAGCCATACATTGCTCTGAGAGGAAGAGGAGGATAGCAAGGGAGCGTGGAAGAAAGGATGAGAAGGGATGAGGGGCTCTATCCCACACGTTTTGCAGGGGTCTCAATACGTTCAGGGTGGCTGTGAGCCCTGCAGGTTCAGACCACGGTAGGTAAATTGAGTGAGGAACAAAAGAGAAAACTAGACGGATGCTTGTTTTGGGTCTCAGCTCTGTAGAGGGGCCCCAACTGCCCCCCATCCTACTCCAAATCCCTTATCAGTAGTGCCCAGGGATGCTGCAGCCCCAGGGCAACCCAGAGAGGACCCCCAGCCCCTGCCCACAGCCCCTTTACGCAGCAGCAGCTTGGCTGCAGATTAGGGCTGTTGTTTACTGAGCACAGGTCAGATTCCCACTTGTGTCATATTTCTGCAAGAGGTTGCTTTCCTGGAAATGATGCCTTTGCCTGCTCCCTGCTAAGGTGCCCAGAAACCTAACAACTGGGATGTTCATAAATTAAAAGGCACTTGGATGATTGCTTTCAGTAAAATATACATCTAGCAGATTTTTCCACTTGTGTGCCCTCTGGACCTTTCCCAGGAGGGCTCACTATGAGTGGATGCTGTTACCCCCCTTGGTTCCCTGGGGGGTTACAAACACACTCCTTGCCCTGCAGGGCTGAATTAACAGTCAGAAAAGGGGCACAGTGTGCAGCACTGCTCCAGGTTGGTGATGCCTCTTCCCTTCAACAGGGCTGCACACCACTCTGCTAACAGCCCGCTCCCAGCACCTGTCAGTGCCACAAGCTGAGATGATGACAATGTGAGAGGGCAGAACATCAGCATCAGTGCCCAATGCCCAGTGGGTCTGCTTGGCCCACTGCCCAGCCAGCTGGACCACAGCCTGCACCCCGGTGGCATCACTAGCCCCAGCCACCTCCATGAGCCAGCCTGACCCTGGGCTGGGATAAAAATTAATCCCACGATGCCCTCTGATGGTGGAAAGTGTGGTCTGGTGTGAGCAATGCCGTGATGAACCCTCAGGCTTCAGTCTGGGCACTGGGGGACCTGAGGCAGATGGGCTGCAGGGCTGATGGAGCAAGGGTGGCAGCTTTATCCATAGGTTTGCAGTGCCATGGCTCACCAGGATGTCAGTCTATGGGTCTGACCCCATGCTCCCTCCTTGCCCCATGTGCCTGTTCCATCAACCCCAGCAGGCTGTGCTGATGGCAAAGTGCTCTGTGCTGCTGACCCCTGCTTAGCAGCTCATTCGCTCACCCTGATGGATCTGTCTGGGTTCTCTGTTAATTACCAATATCTGACCTGAGCTGTCTCACAGATGGAAGTAATGAGGCTGCCTTCCTGCACATGAAGGACATGTAGCTAATGGGCTGATTCCTCCTCTGTGTAATGCATGGGCACAGCCTGTCTGTGTTTGGGTGAGAGGGTAATGGTGTGCTGCTGAATTATGGCAGCCCTGGTGAGGATGAAGAACTTGCACTTGGATGAAGGTATGCCAACATGACTGTGTTGTGTTGTTGCTGTTTCTCTTCTTCATTCTCCAGCTGCAGCAGGTAACCCTCCTCCTCCTCCTTGATGGATTGGTTCTGCTTTAGCCATCTTCATGTTTTACAAAGCTGACACTCTCTCAAAAGCTGTCTCCTCCACCCATGGGTGTGTGGAATGCTGTGACACCCTATAGCATCCCTACAGCTCCCTCTCCTCCACCCCAGTGCCCCCCCCACTGCAGGACACAGTGACTGTTGAGGACCAAAGCTCAGATAGGCTTGTTTTATTGTCACGGATAAAAACACACCTAGAGAGGGCCATGCCATGGCCAGGACAACGCGCAGGACCCAGGGGCACTGCTGGGGAGGGGACAGGCCTGAAGGCTGTGATGGGGAGCATCACCACGTGCTGTGCTGCTGCAGCATCCACCTGGGTGAAAGAACAGGATCTGAGTCCTGACAGCTGCTGGTCGAAGGTGAGATGGGAAACCAAATCCCAGCTGTGGCTCCAAGGGATGACAAACCCACACAAGTTCCTCCACCCTCATCTGCCCCACAAGGTTCATCTGCAGCCTTTCAGCTCTGCTCCTCTATCTCACACACTTTCATACCTGCCTCCAGCCCCCTGTGTGTGTATTCACCTCCATATCTCCAAGCCCTGACTGTTGTTCATGTGTCTCCCCATTCATGTCCTCTTTTCTCTTGGCTCATTTACAGCCTTCCCTCCTCCCAGCAAAGGGGCAGGTTTCTCCCATCTCTCCCCACCAGCACATCTCCAGCCCTGGGAGGAGGCAGTCCCCAAGCAGGGCTTCATCAGCAGCTGGCAAGGGCCAGTCCAGGATACACAAGTTGCTCCATCCCCAAAGGATCCACCCTCAGCCCCAGTCCCAACCTACCTCACTCTTCGTCTCAGCCTCCAACCTGTCCTCACTTGGGCACTGTAGGAAAGTATGGGAGATGTAAAGGCCCTGAAATCCCCTCACCTCACTTCCCTATGACATCTAAATGTGCACTGGGCATGACAAATCCTCTCAGTGTGCTCACACCTATGCACAGCATCCCCATGCACTCACGCTCTGAGAGCTGACACATGCACTGCCTTCTCCCAGACAGTTTGTCCCCATGACACCATGTTCCAGCCTAGGCAATGGTCAGGTGCTTTGTGTCCCCAGCACAAGGACAAGCTTGTCATCAAGGTTTGGGCTCTCTGCTGAGGCAGAGAAATGGGAGCTGGAAAGCCTGGGCAGGATCCTGAGACATAAATCATGGCACCCCAGGTGCAAGTGAAGCAGTTTTGGCACGCGTGGCTTGGGGGTGACTTAGGACACAAGTGATGGTGGACGCAGTGAGGAGCAAGCGGCCGTTACAGCCTCTGCCAACATCTCTGCTCCTTTGCATCTACAGACTCTGGTTTTCTGCCCACTTTTTGGCCATGAATGAAAAGCAAGGGATGCTGCGAGACTAAACCCAAGAAGCCAGAGAGCAACCCAATGCCTTTCAGCTCCTCCTCCACCAAAACCCAACAGAAAAGAGGCGCAAACTGCACCACTGTGACAGCAGTGGAAGGCAGGCAGGGAGACCTGCTCCTCTCTCTCCTCAGTCAAACTTACTTTTCACATCAAGTTTGCAGTCTACTGAGGCTTCCCCCAGAGGGTTCACAGCTTTGCAGGTGTAGACGCCCGCATCGAAGGGGCTGGGCTTGCGGATTTCCAGGGAGCAGACGCCCTGCTCGATCATTGCTATGTATTTTGGATCTTCCCGTATCTCCATCTTATTTTTCATCCAGATGATTTTGGGCTAGGAGGCAGAAGGGTTTCATTTATTGACTTATTTTTAAAGCAGGGAGAAACATGAGAAATCTAACTGTCCCCAAAATATAGCCATCTCCTTCTGCTTTGCCTTGGTCCTTCCCAGTGCCACTGGCCATGATGGGATCCATTGTCAGAAGCCATTTGTAGAGTTAAAACACCCATTCTGGAGCTCTAACCACCATCCACAGCTCCTCTCTCAGAGTGGAAGGAAACAGGACATGGCTTGAATTGAGACCAACCTCCCCTTCCTGTGCAGAAACTCCCCAACCTGCCCTGCTTTGACTCAGAGGGCAGCTGCAGACCCTATCTCCATTCAGCCCTCATTCGACGTGGCCAGCCATCTCCCAATACTTCCAGCCACTTTGCAGAGCCCAGCTGGTGGCTGCCTGCACACAGAGGCGATGCTGCCCTTGGAGGAGCACTGACCTGGGGGAAGCCCCGGACGGAGCAGAAGAGGTGAGTGCTGTAGCCCTGGGTGGTGGCTCGGTCTGTCAGGGGTTGGGTGAATTTGGGGGGCTCCATCATGTCCCGTTCGGGGATCTTCTGTGGCTGGTAAACAGTTTCTAGGAAATTAATGAAATCAAGGTGAGGCAGAGTTTGGGATCCTTGGTTGACCATCACACAGCCATGTGAGCCCAGCCCCAAGCCTCCCAAAATACTTCTGCTCTCTCACATGAGCTAGGCGGCATCTAGAGCGACCCGAGGGCTCGGCCTTCAGTTCAACCAGCCCTGTCTATAAATCTCAGCTCATCCAACCATGCCCAGTCCTGGGCTGATGCAGCCTCCTGCCTGTGAGCCAACAAGGTGATGCTTGTCTCGCTCTGTGCAGAAGGTCAGACCAAGGCCAGGCCCCTCAGAACCTTCTACTTCATCCATCCCAAGGACTGAGAGTCTTGCCCTGCAGGGCTCATCCTGGTGACCAGCCTAGAGGCATCACCACTGACCCAACCCCAAGGAAGCCCTGATGGGGACAGGATCCCTCCCTCCCACTCCATCACCCCAAACCACTTCCCCATCCCCACTTGTCTTCTTGATGTGAGCCACCCCAGAAGCAACAGCTGCTGTCTCGCTCATCCCGCAGGCGTTCTCTGAGAACACACGGAAGGAGTACGTGTTGCCTATGATGAGGTCGGAGATGGTGCAGTTGGTGCGGGTGCAGCGCTCCAGCACCGTGAACCATTTCTGATGGGGGGAAAAACAAAAACGAGCGGTTGGAGGCTGCCTAAAGGAAAGGGAACCCAGGGGTGCAGCCCCAGCACTGGGGTACGTGAGGCACAGGAGTGGCCGGACTCACCCCGCTCTTCTTGTCTGACTTCTGCACCGTGTAGCCCTTTATCTCAGAGTTTCCATTGTCTGCTGGGGGACTCCACTCCAGGGCCACATTAAAGCCCCACACATCCACCAGCTTCAGGTTCTGGGGGGGACCGGGCCGCTCTGCAATTACAAACACTCACATGGCTGTGTCCTCATTTGCTCCCCACAAATACTAAGCTCTGTCCATCCTCTTCATTTTTAATGCATTTTTACCCTGTTGCAGCACACGAGAGGTGAGGATCTGCTATGGGCATGGGCTGGTAGACATCCTGCAACCCCCACAGCGATTTCCTCATGCAATGGAAGAAGGACCCCAGGGCCTTGCCCTTGCTTTGCTGCTGTCCCTGTCCCATACCACCCAGACCTATAGGAGCTACCCCCAACCAAAGGGCAGAAATGAGCCCCGGATCCACCTCTCACAGCACAACGCCATGGGTCCCCATCGGTAGCCGTACCAATCACTCGGATATCCAGGATGGCTTTGTCCTCTGCTCCATTTATCCTCACTGCAAGCTGGTATTTCCCCGAGTCGCTGCGCTGCGCCGTGCGGATGAAGAAGATGGTGTCCTTCTCTGTGTTGCGGATGTTGACCCGGCTGGTGTCCAGGGGTTGGTTGTCCTTGGTCCAGGTCACCTGGGGCTGCGGCTTTCCCTGGAGGAACCCATGTAGGTAGGTTAGAGCAACGGCAGGATGTGGTCCCAACAGGGTGAGCAGAGCCACTCCACTTCATCCAGGCACAGCCATGGCCTGGATACGCACCATAGAATCATTTGAGTTGGAAGGGACCCTGAGGGTCATCTAGTCCAACTCCCCTGCAGTGAGCAGGCACTCTCCCATCCAGCAGGGCCCAGGGAAGAAACTATAGCGAATCCCCATCACCACCCATCATCCGTCCCTAAAGTCCCCACCCAGCAAATTCATTTGCCTATCAAGAGATTTGCAGACAGAGCCGTGCTCATGTTGCTGAGCTAAGGGTTTGCGTTTGGTATCCATGGCTGATTCACCCCTGGAGCACAGCCAGCACAGGCTCCCAGCTGCCTACAAGACAGGGGTGGACAAGTCCCTCACTGCAGGGACAGCTTTCTGTCTCTTGCTTCCCCCTGCTTGGAGGTGTTTCAGGGGTGGGTTTAATCCACAGCAGATGCTGTAGTGGAGATGCTTTGAGGATGCCACAGACAGCAGGTAATGTTAGCCCAGGAGATGGACTATGGACTCCAGCTCGTCCCACCAGCATCATTTTCAGTACCTTCTTCACACAGCCCTGGGTCTACCCTGCTCCAAAACAGCCGCCTTCCCTGGGAGGACACCCAGCACTGAGTTTCTGGGTCCACAGCACTGTAAGCCAGGTTCCTGAACAGGAACCACAAGCTGAGACAGCAGCAATACCTAGTTCATGCCCTCATCTGTTTGGGGTTGTCCACTTACCAATGGGAGCTAGGCAGGAATTGGAGAGAAATTCCCACCCTTCTCAGCCCGTAAGACATGGGGACCAGGACAAGCTAGCACATAGCAGAATGGGGCATGCTACGTTGGCTAGGAAGGTCACTGGGGAAATCAACCCTGGGTGAGCAAATCCAAGGGACTAAACCCCAAATCACCCACATACCTGGAAAGGGATCAGCAGGTTCACGGCCTCCCCAACATGCCTAACATACACCTGCCGCAGATGGCGAGGTAAGCGGATCCTTGGGAGATCTGGGAACCAGAAAGTCAAACAGTGGGGCCAGGAAATCACAGCTCACAGCCTCATCGCATCTCATAGATGTGGTCAAACATAGACAAACCCATCCCAGGCATTCTGCTCTTGGCCATCAGGATGTCCTCCCCAAAAGCAACTCTTCCCTTTCATCACAAGGTTTTAGTGGACATGGTGATGATGGGTTAATGGTTGGACCAGATGACCTTAGTGGTCTTTTCTTAATGATTCTACTATTCTGTGATCTCCTGGACCGTGCTTCCCATTGCCAACACTCCAAAATTACTTTCTTGTCCATTGCAATGCAATGGCACCACTACGATAAACCATCTTTATAGCCTGCCCATGGCAACCGGTGTGGGTTAACCAGCAGAGCCCACGTGACAGCAAGCTGTGGGCAGCATCTCCTGGTTGGGAACCATTTATGTCCCAGCTCACACAGCAGAATTTCTAGGAACACACAACCCAACTTCCAGCAAGGGCAAGGCTTGGCGGACCTCTTCCTCAGAGGCTCAGGGCTGTCAAGAGGACAAGATGGTGCACAGTTTCTTACAGCAGAGCTGCAAAAGCCCAGGCTAGAAAATGGAGGCTGATGTCCCCAAGGGAACACAACAAAGACAAGCAAGAAAACCACTGGAGAATGCCGATGGAGTGCATGCCTCCTTCCCAGGGTGAAAATAGCAGCCGTGTAACTCAACCAGCACGGAGCCAGCAATCCTTCTGGGGAGGCATTGGGTTGACGTGAGCCCCTCATAAAAGAGCTGTGTGTCTCTGCCTGGATTAAACGTGCTGGAGCTCAGCTCTGGGGAGGGGGCTCGTGCAGGGCGACAGCCAGAATTAAACCAGGAGCAGGCGAAGCCTCAACAGCTGTGAGCAGAGAGGGCTGGGAGATGCCCGATGGTCCCAGATGGCCCTGCTGACAGCTGGGGAGGTCTCTGCTTTGTGCACACAGCTGTTGGCTGCAGGAATCCACGTGTTGGTGCTCTGCGTGGGCTCATTCATCCCAGCAGGGCAGAGAAATTGGATTTCCTTGGAGGAACATTAATTCATGGGTGTCTTCTTCCAGCTCAGCCAACAGGGATGGCTGGGACAGTGGCCCAGACGGAGTGTGCATGTGGCTGGGAAGGCATTGCCTTGCCCTAATTCCCTGCAAGATACTGAATCTTCGGCTGGTTTCTCCCCATCTCTCTCTCTGCCTCCCAAACCCACTCATCCCACCTGTTCTTAAAATCCCTGCTGCATGTACTGCTGCTATTTAAAGCCCCATCTGACGCTGTATATGTACCAAAGAGGGCTGCAAGATGCAATCCTGAATAAAACAGGGAGGCCAGAATGTGACAGACAGGATGGGGACGAACGGACTCAGGCACCCAATGTGCACCAGCAGCACTGGGTGGACTCGGGAGGGGTCATTTGTTTTTCAGCACAGCCAAAGCATGTGGCAAGCTGTGGTTCAGATGAAATGCAAAAGTTGGAAAGTGCCATATGCCAATATAGAGTTTCAGACAGCAAAAGAAAGAAAAAAAAAGGAAAAGATGTAGAACAGAGCAAGTTGCGCATGGATCTTCCAGCCCTTTGGGTTTTACTCTCAGCTGGCACACGTGGTTGGGAAAAAGCTGGCAGTGATGACAGCAGAACAGGCAGCGTGGTGCAGCGTGGGACTGCCAACGGGAAACCTGAGCTGTGCGCCTGGCATCTCATCCCAGTCCCTGTGCCTCGGTTTCCCCAGTTCTGCAAGGAAAATGGGATCTGCAGGTGAACATGGCACCGCTGGCAGACACCTCTGTGATATCTCTGCTTCAGTCCCCAGAGGATTCAGGCAGAGCTCTGGACACAGCACCCAACAGGCTACACGCACAGCCCTACAGGACCCTTTCCAGATGCTGGAAGCCTTCTCCAAGTCCTTTCCTACAAAAAGCTGGCAGTTCCTGCAATAGCTCGTGCTGCCATTAATACTACTTTTAAGCTGATGAAAAAATCTCTGTTCTTTGAGTCATGGGAAAACTTGTGCACTAATAATTCCCCAGAAAGGATAAATAAATATATTTCCTGTCAGCTAAATGAAAACCAGCCTTGCAATCATCCATCAACCTCAGCACATTTGCTGCACCCCAGTAGGATTGCGAGTCTTGCTAAGCATGGGAGCAAGCCATTCATTAGCGCGTCCAGCGTGATTAGAGTTCCCAATGTCCACACAGCCAGCTCTCGACTTTCCTCAGCTATATAAACAAAGCTGCCTCCGACCCTGCTGCCTAACAGGGATGTGCTGGCACAGCAGAGACGCAAGGAGAGGAGATGCAAGGCCGTTTCCCAGCCACTGCAATGAAATGGGAGAACGGGGCTCTGTGTTCTGGGTGCGGTTCGCTCCCACCTACAAGATCAGTGCACTGAGGTCAGGAAGCTGCGCCATTCCCATCCCAATCCGGGGGAATTGGGCCCTGTTTTGGAGGATAACATCTCAGTCAAAGGCTGGATTGCAACAGTGAGAGGGCAGAGGATGATTGGGCTGCAGGGATGAGCTGCAATTTCTTTGCCTGTTGACAAGGCACACGAGGATACTGCATGGCACGAATTCCTACCGGTGATCTCCCTGATGAGGATTGGCTGCTCCAAGGTAGCTGGGATGCTGGTGCCACTGGCACTGATGGCCTTCACCCGCACGTGGACCTTCTCACCAGAGCCAAGGTCCTGGACCTTGTAGCGGGTGGAGAGAAAAGGCTCCTTGTTCACAGCTGTCCAGTCCGTACCTGGAACAAACCCAGCAAGGCTCTACAGATGCAGCATGGCCAGATGGATGCGCACCCCCCAGACAGCAAGATCAAACCCCAGGAAGTGAAACAGAGAAACAACCCTTGGAAGGTTGGAAAGGGTTGGAAAGTTGTGCCTTGGAAAGGCACAAGCAGAAAGATTCATGTCATCAGATTTGAGGCACCTGGCCTCCCCACCCTGCCAAGGAGTGTGGGTTACCAGCTGGCAGGTGGTCAACTGTTGTGCAGGAGGCAATTTGCAAGGCATTAGGCCAACAAACATGGGCTCTGCTGACATTCCAGGTGCATTTCTGGAAGTAGTTAAGATCCTCTGACCACCCTGCCAGCGTATCTTTAAAATCCTGAGGATCCTTTGCCGTGGCTTACCGTGCTCCCCTGCACATTCTCCACATTGGGTAAGGCCTGTCCATCACCTGCCATTGGCATTACTCTACCTTCACTCCAATCTGACCATGTTTTGGCCACCCAGGTTCTTGTACCAGCCCAAATGCAGCAGTCTCAGAGCCCACGTGGCCATCACTGAGTGACTACTCCTCTTCTGCCACTCAGCCAAGGCCAAAGCAAGCTAGGAGAGCATCCAAAACCATGACCTTTGGTGGCTGTTAGCCAGCTTCCTCCAGGAACGCCTGCATCTTTGGACCTCCTCACAGGTCCTGTCAAGCCAGTTATTTCCCCAGCCTCCAGCCCAACAGAAAGCATCCCCTGGCCAAGCTTGTAGTTTTGCTTGTGTTGATCATGCCTGCCACAAGCTGAACGGCCAAAGGCCACAGGTCAAGTTTCCATGGACCCCCTGGATCTCCCAAACTGCTCCAGCCTCACCCAGCACCCAGCCCAGCAGCCCCAGCCTCCCCTTGATGTCCCCACACACCTCATTCGCTCTCACCCCAAGGCCAAGCAGGGCTTCACAAGAGCACCCAAAACACATCTCACCCACCTCCTTCATTCCACCAACAAGCCATGCAACCGGAGAACCGCAGCTAATTGCTGCCGCCCACCAACCCATCTCCATCCTCTGCATCTATCCTCCTTCCAGGCTCTTTGAGCCCCATGTTCCTGGGGGTGGGCTTGCCTGCTGATACATGCCAGCCTCTCATGCCACCCAGCAGAACACTTTCCCCTCTCGTCCCCCCATCTTATCCCCATTCCTTTAAGCAGACATGGGAGATTTGTGTCTTTATCCTCCCATGGTCTTGTATGCCTGTCCCAGTTCCATAGGTTCATGATCACCAGACCATCCCCCACGGGCCTGCTGCTCCCTCCTCCAGCCTTGAGCTGGATACAGAAGTGACATTAAACCCCTGCAGTCCAGCCCATTGCTAAAGAGACCACCAACAGCTGAAGCCAGCGAGATGACCCTCTCCTTTATAGGAAAAAAATATATATACCACTTAAATCAAAGTATCTGGGGCAAAGAAAGGAAAATGGGCTGCACAGAAAGGTGCTGCCAAGTTCCACCCAGTTCCGTCCCACACCTCTGCAGCACCTTGCCCACTCTCATGCTTACGAGGCAGGAAAGCCCAAGCCTACTTCCATCTTTGCAGATCTCCACCACATATCCATCCAGGCTCGATTTGCCTGTCTGCTCCGGTGCTTTCCAGGTCAGTGTAACAGAGTTTTCAGTCACTTCTTCCACAGCCAAGGACAAGGGGATGCTGGGCGGCTCTGCAACAAAGCCACGGAGTGAGGGCAGGCTGTGGGCTCTTGGGGAGCAATCAGCCCACCCACCCTACCCCCCCAGCCCTACCCCCCTCCCAGAATATCACCGTTGATCTCATGCCCCAACTTTTCACCCATATGTGTCCCCTTCTCATCCTCGCACCTTCCCCTCCCCACTTCACTATCCAGTCCCCTCCTCACCTTCTTTGGGTTTCTCAGGCACAGGCTCTGGGGCTGGGGCTTCAGCCGGGGCAGCCGGGGGGGATCCTTCCTCATGGGCTGGAGTCGCTTCAGCCTCATGGGCCGGAGCGTGCTCAGCTGCAGGGGCCGCAGGCTGCTCCGCATCGGGGTGATGCTCGGGGGCTGGGGGTGTTTCAGCAGCGGGGGCTGGGGCATGCTCTTCCTTTGGGCTGTGCGCTGGCTCTTCCTTTGGGCTGTGCGCTGGCTCTTCCTTTGGGGTGTGTGCTGGCTCTTTCTTTGGGGCTGGTGCTTTCTTTGCAGCAGCTGGAGCCGTTTTGCCAGTCATAGCTGCAAAGCCGAGGGGCTGTTTTGGGGTCTCCGCTCCGGGATCTCTGCTTTCAGTGGGGGTCCCTGCTCCAAACCAAAGGTCTGTCCTCCAGACTTGGGATCTTAGCTCTGAAGCTGGGGTCCCTGATCTGGATCTGGAGCCTCCACTCTGGATCCAATATCTCCACTCTGAAGGGACGGGCTGTGCTGCGGGACGGCTGTGCTGGGAGGGGGGAATCGGGTCACTGAGCCAGGACAGGGGCTGGAGATTTTTATAGGCTTGAGCTGGCACTTGTCACCTCCCTGCAAACCAATCTGCCTGCGCAGGCGGGGGCCTCCAGGAATAGCCGCCCGGGACCTGCACATTCAGCAGCACGCCCCTACCCCCTCCTATGGGACTGCAACACATGGTCTTGCCCCCCCACTCCCCCCAAGCCTGCACGGGACTGCGCAGGCCAGGGCCAGGTCACCTTTCTTTGGGGACACAACTCCTGTTCCCACACCACCACCACTGTGAGCTTCCCACCCCAACTGAGCTTGCCACCTCAGTTGTTACCTGCCGGCCCCAGATTCTGTGCTCACCCCACACACCTCATGCCTTGTCCCAGACAAGACCCTCCATCTCCTGATCTCCGCATTGCTCCCCTGACCCTCTTGCCCCCCAGGTCCTTCCTTATTCCCTGCCATCACCTAAGGCCACTGTGCTCCCCAGCTCAGTCCCAGAAACCCAGAAGAGCTGAGGCTGGAAGGCACCTCTTGAGATCATCCAGACCAACCCCTCACCAAAGCAGGGTCACCAAGGCAAGATGTTCATGAGCTTCCTCACTTCTTTGTACCCAGGTCCTCTCCTAGGTCCTACCTGAGCACCCAACCTTCCCAGTCCCACAGTCAGCACCAGATCCCCTCTCTCCATGTCCTCCCCACCGCTCCTTGGCCTTGATACAGCTGCTTTCCCTATCACAATCCTCAGCACAGCCCCATGCACACCTGCTCTGTGCTTTCCCCAGCCCTGCTGACCCACATTCCTGGAGAACATTGAGCACAGGCCAGCCTTGCAGTGTCTTGCAGCCTTGGCTCTGCACATACAAAGCAGAACTGTGTCCATGGGGTCTGGTCACCCCAGGACTCACATGCAGCCACTTTTCTGTCAACCTCACATTCCAATTCATCCCAAAGGACCACAGTAACCCAAAGCCATGTTATTCTATAGGATATAAACCCACTCACCCCCCTGCCTGTCCTTGTTTCGTTTGCTGCCATATCACGCATGGTATGCTACTAAAAATGCCTCTGTAACCTATGGTCTAATTCCTTAGCCTTCCTCAAATTCGGGTCAACAGAGTGTTTTCTCCTCTCCCCAACTATTTCCCTCCATGGATGCTGTATGGAGGAGATTCTGGGCATTTCTCCAAAGGCTCACAGCTACGTGGTCCCCAGGAAACACCTTCAGACACAAACATCAGGGTCAAGAGAGCACTCAGGGACAGCTGGTACACAGAGCTCTGTGCTCTGACAGATGATGATCTGATGGGAGAGGTTTTCTGGGTGGAGCTGGGGGCACCCTGGAAGGGCATGGAGCAAAGCAAAACCCCAGGGGCCAGGCTGGTGTTTAATGAGAGGGTAACATCAGAGAAAAGATCTACAGAGCTTTGAAGGATGTGTCCCATGGGGAGGAGGACCCTGGGTGGGTGAAGGAGCTGGTGGGAAGAAAAGTGGCCAGGACAACAGTGCTGGTTGTTGGGCCCATTGGGTGCTACTTGGGTGCTGGGTTTGGCCAAGCACGGGGATCTGCTTCTGGGCATGGAAACAGGGACAGCAAGCACTGGTGGCTGCACAAAGGCATTGCCTGATGTCCTCTACACAGCAGAGGGTGGCTGCCAGCCCCCAGGAAGAGTGTGAAGGAGGCCTCCCATTTTCTGCCTGCTGTGCTCCTGTAAGGCGAGAAGAAAACTCATCATTGGCCCTGCAAGTCAAAGGGGGATCCAGCAGTGTGAGCACAACCCCCAACACCCCACTCCTCTCATTGGCTACAGAGTCTGCAATCTGCAGCACGACACTCCTGCCCCACGGTCTGTCCATCCTTCTCCACCATCCTTCATTCCCTGGGCAGTAGGACTGGGGAAAACTCCATTTCTTCTATGCCTTGAGCCACCAAGACTTTGTCCAATCTTTGACCTCCTCAATCTAAATGAAGGTGGAATGAGACCTCCCAGCACCTCTGCCCAGAGCTGGCCCTCTGAGTGCTATCTCCACGGGGGACTTCAGCCAACACATGGCCTTGTCATGGCTGGCACACACCTGCTGGCCTTTCCCATCAGCTCACTGGTGGCCATTTTATGCACCAACTCTGCTTGAAGCCTTCATTTTTTCCCCCAAAAAATGACTGTGATGTCTAATCTAAACCACAACACTTTGCAAAGAAGAATTTTCTTTCGATTGTGTGTCGAGAAAAGCAATTTTAGAAGCTCAGAGAAAAGAATTAAAAAGAAGATCAATACCAAAATTCTGTCTGTAAGGAAATGAGCACTCTGATTTCTATTTCTATTTGTGTGAGTGCAGTTGCAAATTAAACATTTTCCCCTGGAAAGGAACATCAATGCAATTATTCCACTTGCAGTTCTTGATATGAACAAAATCTGAGTTTTTAGGACCTGCTGGGTGACGTTTCCACGTTGTTTGCTCTGTTGACTCACAGGATGACTCATAGGTTAAGAGCAAGTGAATCAGCACAGCTTATCACCCAGCCTTATCTGGGCCATGTTACCGTAGTATATTGGCATCTTGTTAATTCTCACATCACCAGCGAAGCCACCATACATTAAATGCACTCAAGCACAGAAACATCGCGTTCCCTGACGGGGGTCACCAAGGCATCGTGGCTGGTTGCCCAAACCCAAAGTCAAAGGGTTCCCAAAGGGACCAGCCTCGAGGTTTGGTCACTCACCTCAATATCTTGAATTGTGGATGAATGATGGGGAGGGGGAAAGGGGGCCAAGGAGCCACTTCTGCAATAAAGATGGAGCAGAGTGTCCCCAGAGGACCCGTGCTTTGTGGGGAGCTGAAGTTAGTGTGCTGGTGGGAGAGAAGGAGAAACCCACTGGCGTGGGAGATGGGGACAAAAGATGTCCGATGAGAACAGTGCTCCACCTCAGCGTATGGCCACCTCCAGCCCTGTCCATGCTGTGTGCACTGGGATTCCATGGAAAACACCCCAACCAACCCAGACAAATGCCCACAGGAGGCGTCCAAAGCCCTTTGGAGCCCAACCCCTCCTTGCAGGGGTTAAGCCAGACCTCCTCAAAACCGTGGCGCTCACACGGAGACCACGCAGCCACCAACCACAGCCACCAGCTCAGGGTCGTGTCATGCCTGCCGTCACTTCCAGGCTCCAGCAGCATTTCCAGGCTGCCCGTCACCACGATATTCACAGCACGCTGAGTCAAGCACCGGGGCAGGCAGCAGGTGGGCTGAGATGCAGACAAGCTTTCCGTCTGGTGCACCGCACGCAAGCAGATGCTTACTTCACCCCACAGCAACGAGCGCGGTGTCATGGGAGCAACCCCTCCTCTGAAGCCCCCAGGCGAAGTGATGGATGACTTTAAAATGTCCTTACTGTGTGTGCAGAACAGCCAGGCAATCGAGAGACGCATCCAGCACGATTCTGGGTGTCTCTGAGCTCCTATTGGGGTATCAGCTGGGAACGCAAATACGGGTTGTGCTGCCCAGCCCGGTGGATGCTGTAGGATTGTCCCCACGATGTGATCACGCATCATCTCACACCACCAACACTGAGCGTCCGTGTGGCTCAATTTGGCACCTGGGGATCACCCACCCCCAGCACCGGCTCACCAAACCATACTGTTGGAGGCTGGAGCTGAAGTCGTTCCACTGGAGCAGCCAGATACAGGCAGGAGGATACCAACACTTAGCCCTGCTAGCATCAGGGTGTTATTTTTGGGCAGAATTGGGATAACCATCCTCCAAGCTGGCAGGGGAACAGCAACAGAGAAACCCAAGCGGGGATGCCCAGACTCTGCCCAGTGCCTCACTGGGAGCAGAGCCCAGCTCAGCTTTCCTGGAGGTGGCAGCCTGATGGGGAATGCTGTGTCACAGTGGTGTCAGCAGTGCCACCACTGAGGCAGCCCCATTGCACATCGCAGCCGCACAGGGCAGGAGCAGCAACCTCCCAGGTCAGCACAGGGGGGCAGAAGCACCTGTGGGCCTTGGCACCCCATAAGTCACCCACGTCCGGCACCCGGAAGCCATGATAAAACCAATGCATTGCTTTGCCTCCCATGGCTTTTTTTTCAACCCTGCCCCACCTCCATGGCTGCCAGCAGGAGCTTACCTATGCCAGGCTGAGCCCATGCCAGCCCTGCTGTCCTCAGCCTGCTGGGGGTCACCTCCACCAAGGGCCAGGGAAGCAGCTGGGGATGCCAATAAGGCTCTGTCACCACCTGCCCTGCCTGGTCTCCCTCTGGGACAGGCTGCAGACAGCATAACCCAGAATCCTGCTTTGCTGAGCTCGGTGCCTGCAGCCCCAGGTAGCATCCAATGCATCCCAGTTAGCCCAGCCCTGGTGTAAAACACATCCCACCACCAGCTACAGCCTAAGGCATGCACTCACTTGGTCTTCAGCATCTCCTTGCCTCCACCACCTGCCAAACACAACTCTGACATCTCTGGGTCTTCTCCCCCGTCCCTCCTGCAGGATCAGCACTGCAGATTTCCCTCCCCAGCTCCTTGCTCCCATTCACATCTCTCATTTACTTGCCCACCCACACCCCCTTTAGCACAGGTGCCATGTGTGCTGCCCTTGCCCAGGATGCTGTGATGCTGAGTGGAGCAAACCTTGGACAAGGGGTGGCGTATCCTGGATCCCCCCCACCCCAAAGTCTCCCTCTAATCCAGGCACCATCATTCAGGACCTCCCTGCCATGCCCCCTCCCTGCAGGGTTCACAGGATGGGATGGGGGCTATGAGAGGTCAGACCATGCCCACATTGCCATGACTTGCTCCACATCCCAGGAAGTGGGAAAACAAACCCACTTCAGGATTGTCCAGCAGTGGCCCAGCTGCACCCTTCCCTGCTGCCAGCAGAGAGCATCATGGGGACATTTAACCAAGCAGTCCTCACGCTGGGTCCCTGCTAAAACCTCCAGATACTGCTCCAGAATTTGGGAAGATGCCTTTTTTATCCCCACAGATATGGCCCAAGTCTGTTCTGGATGCTCCATGTGTGCCTGCTGTGAGGAATGGGGAGTGTGGGCACTGCTCCCCATCCTGACCCACCTCTGCTGCCCCTTCCACACCAGGACAGCCCCCATGACATCCCTGTGCCTTTCCTGGAGGAATCACCACCCCAAAGCACCTCCAGAGCAGCTGGGCCAGGACCTGGGGATCCAGTGTGTGAATGGGGTTTGATCCCTCAACCCAAAACATCAAGAAAGCAGCCATGGCAGAGGGTGCTCCTCCTCCTAGCACATGCTCATGCCAACACAAAGGGACATGTGTGTATGTTTGCAGGGAAATGCCACCACATGCAGCCCCTGTGACCCAGCAAGGGCTGAGCCCAGCAATGGCTTTTGCTGTGATGGTTTGCTTCCATCTCCCAGGATTTGGAGGTGGCAGAAATCCCAGGGGGGGTCTGTGGACGACATGAGGGTCTCATGCCCCCCCCCCCCCCCCCCTCCAAAGCACAGTCCTTCCAAAGGAGGAGGACATCCTAAGTGTTGAATGATGTCCCCACTGCAATGGAATCAGTGCAAAGAGAGCCCACTCCACCCGTGGGCTGGAAACACCCCGGGATCCCACAGCACCCTTCCTCCCCAGCTCCTGCAAAGCCCTCGGGATCCCATGGATGGAGGAATGCTGCAGTAATGTGCAGGGATGTGCAGCACTCCTGCTCAGCTGCCACCAAAGCTGAGAAGCTGATTTAATTTCACAACCTGCAAAGCCCTCGGGGCGGTAAACATGGCCAGGCCCTGGGCACCAGGGCTGCCTATTTCCTACCCCTGGGCTGCATGACTTCAAAACCAACGTGCCCTGCAAAACCTGCAAGCCAGACGTGCACCCACCCCGCCACCTGCATGGGCCAATGCACCCCCGCTGTTCCCTTTCCTGGTATCCACGTCACCTGCTTGCAGGGTGCAGGGAACCCATGTCCTTTGCACCCCAGCACAGGGGGATGGAGGGGGACAGAAGGAGCAGCCAGCAGCTGACATCTGATCCCAGCTGCTCCGGTGTAAACTTAGCATGGCCTTTTGGAAAGTACTTGCTGTGGCAAAACATGCAGTAAATTACTGTCCTGGATGCCAACAATATTTTGAGATTAGCAAATCTTACAGAGCTCCTTGGGTACAAGCTGGGTTTGGGGTTGAGGTTTTCAGCCCTGCCAGCAGAACCGGGGGCTCTCACCACCCGCTGCCCCCCAGGCAGATGGCACTGAGCTGCAAATGGACTTCAGAGGGATCTGGGGAGAGGTCTGGGCCAGCACCAGGTGTGGGGCTGCAGGTCTCATGTGGGTACCCCCCCCATTGGCTGCCCCAGCACTGCCCCACGTCCTCCAGGGGCTGAGCCATCTTCATGCCCACCTCCATCACCCCACAGCAGGCAGGTGACACAACCATGGTGCTTTGAGGCAGCAAAGCCTGGAGCTTTGAAAAAGCCTCTCAGAACCTGCTGCCACCACCTGCCCCCACTCCAGCCATGGGTTCCTCCAGCTCAGCTGAAGGCTAATTCTGCCCCACATGAGGCGTGACCCCACATGAGGTCAGGAGGTAATGAGGAGGGAGAAGTGCAGAAAAAGAGGCAGCGAGCACCTGGGGGTTTAAACCAGGTGCATCCAGGTGGAAAGCCATTGCATGCTGCAATTAACCCCTGAAACACCCCCAGTGCCAAACAGCCCAAAGGTGGTGTTTTAACCCATGATCAGCTCCTGGCTCAGCACAGGGCAGCTGGGGAATCTCTCCTGCTACACCTGAGGCTGTGCAGCTCAGCCCTTTCCATCTATGGGTGCCTGCATGCAGCCCGGCCATGGAGCTGTAAGCTGAGACGTCTCTGCACCTCCTGACCACCAAACTGCCCCTGAAAGGAGCGGATTCCCTGCACTATATTTGCAGGAGGCTGCAGCTCAGCACCAGTCCTGCCCCAGCTCCTCTGCTAATCAACCCCTCCAAGGAGTCCCAAGGGCAGATTGAAATGCCTGGGGTTAAATCTGTCTCACTGCATGGAAAAGCAGCAGGGCTGACTTGGGTCTGTACCCTCCTCTGAAAAAAAAAAAACAGTTCTTAAAACTAAAGGATGAGGTTTTCTTTCACGTTCTGGGGGGCTGTGAGTTGGACGCAGGGCTCTCTGCACTCTGGGTATGGGGGCAGGAGGACTTGGGGCTGGAGATGTGGCCCTGGGGCTCCCAGCCCCAGTAGGGGCACCCAACACAGATTGGGGGGGGTCTTATGAGGGCCCTGAGCCCCCGCTCTGTGCCCAGCCCCAGGTCGGCCACGGGCAGGATGAGATGAGCTCCTACACTGCAGGGATCTGAGCCTGGGTGCTCCGAAACGCAGCACCCAGTGAGGGGGGGGGAGAAGGGCAGGAGGGGGAAAAGGGGCAGCCGCGGGCCTTCCTCACCAGGAAGAGGAGGAGGAGCTGCAGTGCAAGCACAGGATCCTGGTGCAAAGCTCGGGGTTTCGCAGGGCAATGTTTGCAGCACAGCGTTTGCACCCTGAATGCACCACGCTTGCAGAATTCCAGCACGCAGCCATCAGCACCGGGGTCACAAAGGAAGAACAAAGCAAAACAAAAGAACAGACAAAAGCTCTCCGGGCTCGGTGCAGTGAAGCAGAACAGTTTTGGCTGTGCACCCACAGCAGAGCCCACAATGTGTCTGTTTGTTGGCACGGTGGGAATCTGGCAGAAAGGAGCCCTCAGTGGGAAGAGTCCAAATTCAGCAGGGCACGGATCGTGGCCAGGGCACAAAGGGACAGTGTTCCTGCAGAGCACAGAGGTTTGAGGCTGGGAACGCAGCACAGAAGCTGTCAGAGCAGAGCGAGGTGACGGCGAAATGCATTCGTGCCTGGCTTAAAGGGAGCAAGCAGAAAAGCTTTGTGCGTGTGGAGAGAAAAGAAAAAGCAACTACCAAACAAGGAATTCGGGGATTTCTTCTGGCTGAAATAAATGATTGCCCTCCTAGGGTGGCTCCGTTTTCCAGGAAAGGAGGGATTTTCCTCTGAAGTCGAAAGGGAAAACCCCTAAATTTTTTATTCTCCTGCTGTTCCAACAGGAAACGTCTCCTGGGAGCAGCACACAATCCTGCTGCCGTCTGCTCCGTGAAGCACGAGTGCTCTGCCACCCCCCGGAACGGCAGAAATCCCCCCGGACCCACGGCTCCCAATGGCCCTGGTGGGGGAAAAAGACATCGCCGGGGGCAAAAGGGGGTGTTTTGGGTACAGGAAAGCTGTGCCTGCAAACTGCTCTGACAGCGGGGCTGAGGACTGTGCACAACTCATCGCACCTCACAGCTGTGCCCACAGGGCCGATCCGGGCGTTTTTGAGGGAGGGTGCAGAGCTCTGCCCACGGAGAAGCGCCAGCACAGGTGGGAGCGCAGCTTTCCCACACCAGGACAAAATCGCAGCTCGGCGGTGCCAGCTGGAGCTGCTTCCCCATCCCAGCAAACGGCCCCGGACCTCCGCCCTGCACAGGAGCGGCTCAGCCTCGCTCCCTTCCTCTGCCCAAAAGAACCCCGGGGAGGCGGAGCGGCCGCTGCCGTTGGACATCTCTGCCGTGCCCGGCTCTTCCCGGCTCCTCCGTACCCAGGGATGCTCCCGGCCCTCCCCATACTCAGGTACTCCCAGAACCACGTGCCCGGTGTTCCTGGTTCCCGGTGCTTCCCGTTCTTTCCGCACCCCACGTTCCCGGTGCCGTCTCCCCAACCTCCATCCGACGCCAGGTGCGGCCCGGCTCCCCCCCCTTCCCCACCTCCCCCGCTCCTCCTTTCCTCTCTTCTCTTCTCCTCTCCGCCCCGTCCCGTCCCTCCTCCCCCGGGAAAGCGAAAGCTCGACGGGCGGAAGCACAGCTCCCCGCAGCGCCGCACCGGGGCCGCTCCACGTCGGGGCCACCATGGCCTCCTCCATCAGCAGCTTCTTCCGACGGAGCCTACGGCGCAGGGGCCGCAGAGGTGAGCGCTGGGAGGACACGAAGGGACGGGACGGTGCCGGGACAGCGGGAGCCGGGCGGAGCGGGGATGCGCACGGGCAGCGCAGCGCGGTCGCGTCGGCACCGGCACCGGTTCGGTCCGCTTCAGCGTTCCCCGAGCCTCTGCCGCGGGGCTCACCCCAAATCCCGAGGCTCACCCCAAATCCCAGGGCTCGTCCCAAGCGCCCTAAATCCCCGGGGTTTATCCGTTATCCGGGGGCTCACCCTAAACCCGAGGCTTTATCTCAGGTTCCGATGTTCACAACACCCTCTGGGGGCTCAGCCCGACCCCTCCTGCTCTGCCCTATTCCTACCAACCTCAACCAAAACCCATCCTGAACGAGTCTGCCCCATACCAAAGGGTATTTACACCTTTAGCTCAGCGAGGGCATCCCCCACGTGGAAGGATCGGCCCCAAAGGCAGCACCGCAGGGTGAACCGGAACCCGGCATCGTGGCTGCACCCCACAGCCCTGGTACCCACAGGGCACGGTACCACCGGAGGAAGGTGCAGAAATTGGTTTTTGACGATCTGTGAGCATTTCTGAGGCATAAATAGAGGTTTTCTCAGCAGCATCAAGCTAAAGCCACGCTCGGGGCTTTACGATTTTATTCTCAGCATTGAGTAGAAAGTGAAGCGAAAGCCATTTCCTTTCTGTTGGGGCAGGTGGGTGGCAGCACGGGGTGAACTCAGCCGGCAGCAAGGGCACAATGGGGAGGGTTGTGCAGCTCCCAGCTCTGCCTTTGGCTGATAAGGAGCTCGCTGTCAGCGTGGGAAGCTGCGTGTGCAGCATGAAGTCTTTCTTGCAATGCCCTCGTTGCGGGCAGGGTGCAATGCTGCAGCCTTTGTCCTCTCTGTGCCCATGGGAGGGAGGGGTGAAAATCCACAGCTGGGAATGTCTGAAGGCTGTAGGTGCCCACCAGAACGGCCTTAAAGGTGCACGACAGTGGCCGAGCTGCCACAGGAACCCACAGCCAATCCCTGGGATACAGGGACAGACTGCAGGAGTTGGGTTTAATCCAGCTGCGTGCCCATTTTCCTGCCTGCTGTGTACCTAAGCACAGGTACTGAGCTCATCCCCCAGCCCTCCATGCTGCTGTCCCACCACGAGCACCCCAGCACCCTTGGGCATGTTGCTGTGGGCTCTCCTCGTTCTTGTTTCTCATTTTGGGGCTGTGAAGCTGACGCTCCCCAGCTGCTCTCCCAACCAGCTCAACGAGAAAAAGGGTGCAGTTCCAAGGAACTGCTTTGCTGTGGGAGCTGTGGTTTAAGGAAAACCCTCTGGTATCTCATTTGCAATCAGCAGTTCCCAGGACTGAGTGCATCTGGCAGGGAGACTCTGGGATTCATCTCACGGAGCCCTTGGAGGTGCTCAAACCAGCCCTGTGCTGGCTGTTTGCTGTTTCTTTGTCCTCCTGAGGAAACAAATCAAAGTGCTCTAAATGGTGTGCTCTAAACCACTCCCATGTGGTTCTGCTCTCCATCCTCCCTCCATGCCCAGGCATTGCTCTGGGCATCCCCAACCTCTCTGGAATGGGGTGAAGGAGGGCTGTGGGGGTCTGATGGTGCCTTGATTTCCTCCAGAAGACTCACTGAAGTTGTCTTTTTCCATTCCATGTCCTGAACCCATGGGTCCCCAGTTGCCCTCAGAGGGACCAGAACCTGCTATGTGCCAGGTCCAGTTCACGAGTAGCCCTGTATCTCCCTCCCTGCACACCTCCCAGCCTTACCTTTCACTGTTCTCTGCTGGTTCTGGCTTTGTTTTTTGGCTACAGAAGGCAAACAGGAGGCCCCTGCAGCCGACAGCATCCCATCTCGTGTGGCTCTGGGAAAAGCAGGAGAACGGAGCTCCGTCTTCTACTCTGCTGGGCAGTTCTTCTTTGAGTACCTGGTGGTGGTTTCACTGAAGAAGATGTCAGATGGACGTTATGAACCCAAGATAGCGTATCAGTTCCCAAAGGTATTTGGTCCTGCACCCTTCTGGGGAAAGATGAGTTTTCTGAGGTTAAGAGGAAAAAGGGGACGTTTCCCTTCCCCGTCACCAGAGCCAGAGGAGTGCAGGGAGGTACCTTGTGCAGGCACCCCAAAGCCATCCCGTGCCACCCCAGCCCTGTGGGTGCCATCCATCCCCCTAATGGCATCATTTTGTTCCAGCGTGAGAACCTCCTGAAGGGTCAGAAGGAGGAGGAGGAGCGGCTCCTGCAGGCCATCCCCCTCTTCTGCTTCCCCGACGGCAACAACTGGGAGCCCGTTACCACCTTCCCCAGGTACCTGCCCTGCTGCGGTCCCACCTGGAGGGCTGTGGGCTGCCAGCTGCCCTGTGCCCATGCTCTGTATCTCCTCACAGTGAAACCTTTTCCTTCGTCCTGACGAATGTGGATGGCAGCAGGAAGATCGGTTACTGCAGGCGGCTGCTGGTGAGCGCTGGTTGAGGCTGCGCCAATGGGGAGGCGGTGTGATGAGCAGTGGGGGTTGCCTGATGGGCTTGGGGTGTTTTTTGATATCTGTTGGGCTGTCAGTTGGCTGCTGGGTGGGAGGAAAGCAGCCCAAAACAGAGCTGGGAGGTGGGATGTGGGAGGTGCCAGCCCCTTCCAGCACTGGGTACAGGGATGTGCGTGGTGCCCATGTTGGGTACGGAGGACCTGGGTGCTCTCAGCCCCATCCCGTGTTCTGAGCTGTGGCTGCCTCTCAGCTCACGGATTCTGGCCAGCATGGGGGCACGATGGAGTTCTTCTTTGGGCCTCAGTTCACATGCAGGATACTTAAACAGGGACAGAAAGCCATGAGGCTGCAGCCCACGCTCAGTGACTTGCTGATCCTAGCACCCCATCCTTCTCTCCCCACATCTGCACCCAAGATTTTGGTACTGGGTGTCTGAAAGGCTGAAAGCACAAGGAGGAAACGAGTGTGGGATCATCCAGGTGGAAAGGAAAGAGAAACCTGGGCACTCGCTGGTGCTGTTTTATCAGGAGGTGGGATTAGCTGCAGGAATGGGGCAGGAGGTGTCAGATGGGGAAGAAAGTTTGGGAAAGTGCCATAGGGCTTTGTACCAAAATGATGAACAACCCTGGCATCCAAACTCCGGGCCCTGGTGCCCTGTGCTGTTACAGCACAGCACATCCATGGCTGAAGTCCCAGCTCTGAAAGTCCCCCAGCGAGCAACTGGGATTTTTCCCATTCAAATTCCAGAGAAGGTTCTCCTTGGGGTGAATGGGTCTGGAGATCACTGGGAGGAGGAGGGATCCGACGTGATGGGGCTGGGAGATGCTCAACCCCTTCTCCCATCCTCCTGCAGCCCTCTGGCCGTGGTGTCCGCCTCCCTGAGGTCTTCTGCATCATCAGCTGCCTGGGCTGCTTCGGGCTCTTCTCCAAGGTGGGGCTCTATGTGGGTACCGCTGTGCCAGGCGGCCGCCCTGCTGCCTGCTGGCATTTCGTGGCTTCCTTTTGCCTCCCTCAGATCCTGGATGAGGTGGAGAAGAGGCGTCAGATCTCCATGGCTGTGATTTACCCCTTCATGCAGGGCCTGCGGGAATCGCCCTTTCCAGCTCCGGGGAAAACAGTCACCATTAAAAGCTTCATCCCTGAGTCAGGCACAGAGGTTGGTTTTGGGGACTCAGCACTTTCTGTGCTGCTCCAGCGTGGGGCTGCCTCCATGGGTTTGGGTTGGGCAGTGAGGAGTTTGTGCCCTGGGGGACAGAGGTGCCACCTCCCGTGGATGAGAGCAGTGGTGAGGATGGAGCCCACCTGTGGGCGATGCCACTTTGCAGCTCCATCAGCCCGGAGCCCTCGGTGCAAAACCTCATCTGACACCATTCCTGAGCATCGCTGCTCAAACAGCCTCAGCGTCAGCACTGCTGTGCTGGGGCTGTGCTGGTTCACACCCCTGCCTCGGGGCTGCAACCCAGCAGTGCAGGCTGCAGCTCGCCCTCTGCACCGCCTCAGCCGAGCACCAAAGGCGTGCTGGAGGCATGCAGCAAGCCCAGCTCCTACCTGCAGTGCTGCTCGGAAAGATCTGAGCAGGGCACGGTGCCCACCTCACCCATGCAAAGCACAGGGCCAGGTTAGCACAAGCAGAGCTTGTTCTGTTTTTCCCTTTCTCTTACGGTGAAACTGCTGTGAAAAGTTTGAAGGATCTGTCCTGGATCCTGCAATGGTGCTGGTCATCCCCAGAATGCATCCTGCTGGGGTGGGTCTGAGAGCAGGATCCTCCCTCTCCAGTGCCATTTGGCAGCTGCCTGTCAAATTACAAGGGATTTCTTCATCCAGGAAAACTTGTGCAAGGGCTTTGCACGTTGCTCAATGCTCTGGCTGAGGGCCAGGCTGCAGGAGCGTGGCTGGGGGTGACGGGGAAGCAGGGCGAACGGGGACATTCTTTGGAAGAGACGGAATGTGAGGCTCCTGGCAGGGGCTGGAATGAGGCAGGGCGATCCCAGGGAAAGGGCTGGAACCACATCCTGGGTGCTGCAGGGCTGAGAGCTGGACATGGTACAGGATTTGTGCTGGAAGAGGCTGTGGAGGCCAGGCCCTGCGCTGCCTGCTGGGAATGCAGCACTTTGGCAGTGCAGCAGCACAGGGTGACCCCACAGGGCAGGCAAGGTGGAGAGAGGTGACAGGGCTGTCACACCTCATGCAGTGCTGTGTCACAGCTCACTGCTGGGGGCTGTGCACCCATGGCAAAGCCAACTGAAGGGACACACCACCACTGAACAGCAGCCTGATGTTTCACCTTTCCATCCTTGCAAGCATGAAGCGTGCCTGCCCTCCTGGGATGGCTTTTGAGGAAGTCTGGGTGGTTTTCGTAGCAGAAGTTGTGCCTTCCTCCCTTTTCTGGGCGACTTTCTCCAGCGCTGCCTGCAGGCTGTGTGCTGAGGTCTCCTACTGGGGCCTCGTGAACACTGGAGAACTTTGGGTTACAACTCCACTGCCCTAATCAGTAAATGCTACAGTAGGCACTGCCTGCGGCATCCCCTGCATTTTGTTTCTGCGTGTCCCAAATCCCCGTGCAGGACAAGGGGAAGGCTGTGCTTTGCAGGAGGTCTCGATGCAGATGCTGCAAACTCCAGGATGTTTGGGCAGCGCAGTGGTCATGAATTGCTCCCAAATCATCTTCTGGGAGGCTCAGGTGGGCACAGAAGGGACGTTTGCCCCTTACTCCAACCTCGGTGGCTCTCACCCCGCAGCTCATTGTGCTCACACGTCCTGTGGACGCCCACCTGGAGCACGTGGAGTTCCCAGCGCTGCTCCAGCGGCTCAGCCCCATCCTCATCCTGCACATCTTCGCCTCTGCCGTGCTGGAGCGGCGCCTCATCTTCCTGGCTGAGGAGCTGAGGTCAGTCCTGGGCCGTTTCTTTTACCCAAAATACCCCCCAGGCCCTGGGAGAAGCACAGGTTGAGCTCCTCGTGCTCTCGCAGTGTCCTCTCGCAGTGCATCCATGCTGTGGCTGCTCTCCTCTACCCCTTCACGTGGGCTCACACCTACATCCCCGTGGTCCCTGAATGCCTCCTTGACACCGTCTGCTGCCCCACGCCCTTCATGGTTGGCATCCAGATGCGGCACCTGGAGCGAGTGCTGGAGCAGCCCATGGAGGAGGTATTTAATGCAGCCAGGAGGGGTGAAGGGGTCTGGCTGAGCGCTGGGTTCAGCTGTGACCCTGAGTTTGTGCTGGGTGGGAAGCAGCAATGGGGAGGAGCGCAGCGGATGTCTCGGTGGCTGTGGTTGCTCAGCCCGTTGTTCTGTGCTCTCTTCCAGGCTCTGATAGTTGATCTGTGCAAAGGGAAGATCCTCAGGGCGGTAGGTTTCCCCACTCAGGATGTTGGGCTGAGGGACAGCACCAGGAAGGGCCCCTTCCCCGCTTTGTCCCAGCTGCCTCTCGGTGGCAGGGCTGTGGCCTCAGTACTGGGAGTGGTGGGGGTCACCATCCCTGGAGGGGTTCAGAATGGTGGACGTGTGGCACTGAGGGACAAAGGTGGGCATGCGGGGTGGGGTTGGACTCAGGATCTCGGGGGTCTTTTCTGACTTTAATGATCAGCTGATTCTGCGTCTTTGTGTCCCACGAAGGGATTCCTCCACCCGCTGTGCTGCCCCACGAGCAGCAGCCTCTGTGTGTGGGGCACCCCATCCCCAGCATCACTGCACACCATAACCACAGGGCCCCGCAGAGCCCCTGAGCACCTCCACAGCCACGCGGATCCTTCATGGCCCCATTTGCCTTCCAGGTGGGCGATGAGAAGGAGATCTTGCCCATCAAGCTGCAGAATGAGATGCTGGCATCTCTGAACAGGCACAACAGCAACAACAACATACACAGTAAGGGCGTCTCTTTACATGGGGTTAAGGCGACAGAGGGCAGACGGTTCTCCTAATGAGACCTGGGCTCCATTTGGAATAACAGAGTCCCATCTCCACCTCTAATGCTGTGTCCTTCCCCAGCATCCGAGCAGCTGAACGCACTCATCTCCGAGCCCTTTGTGCAGTTCTTTGTCCGTCTGGTCGGGCATTATTCCTCCCACATCAAGTGGAGTAAAAACGGCCTGGGCACCTTCCAGGAGAGAGCATTCTGTAAGGCCATCGCCTCCAAGACCAACCGCAGGTTTGTGAAGAAGTTTGTGAAGACCAACATGTTCTCCTTATTTATTGAGGATGCAGAGAAGAGCAGGATCCCACAGGAAGGTAAAGGAGGCTGCAGAGTGCTGGGGGAGGGGTGGAGAAGGGGAAAAAATGCCCCATACTCGGACAGGGCTGCAGCTCTGTGCTGGGGATGCTCAGGGCAGTAAGTGGGACCCGAGCACCCATTTACCCTCAGTGCATTTCTCTGTTCCTATTAGCAGTCAGAAACCAGCTGGGCTCATTTTGACACTTAGGCAGACAGCCAACAGAAGCACAAATATTTGATTTGGACACGGATCTCCCCAGCCTGCTGCGCCCTGCCCAGGGTACACAGGGACAGACCTGCAGCAGACAGAGGGCAGAATCTGAGCTGTTGTGGTCCTGCTGTGTCACCTTTTTTAGCCGCTTGCACTCTCATGGTCTCCCGCTTTCTTCCTTGTTGGTTGGGTACAAAGCACAAAAATGGAACAGGAACAAATATGTGGGTGAAAACCGATCTGAGTGTAACCTGAGTTCACTGTGGGGGGGAAGTGGTGGTGGGTGGAGGATCCCCACAACCCCGTTTCACCCAGACCTCCCTGGATGTGGCCCTCTGTAACCCAGTGCGTGCCACCCAGCCCCATGCACCACCTTCCAGTTCCATGCATGAGCTGCAAGCACAGCTGTGACAGCTCTGGCCCTGTTTGCTGACCCCAAACCACCTTTCTGTGCCTACAGCCTACTTCCAGCAGAAGATAACAGAATACCACCAGCAGAAGAAGCACCGAAGGGACTCCTGAGAGCAGCCTGAAGGGCCGGCACCCAGCAGGGCTGTGTGTTCCACCTGTGCCCATCCAAGGGCAGAGCACTCCGGATTCTGCTGGGTCTGTCCTGCCCGAGACTCATGGAAAGCACCCAGCACCGGTTTCTGCCCTTTCCCTTTTTCCCCTCAGGGCACCGTTGCACTGGAAAATAGTTTTGCACAGAGCTCACAAGCAGGCTGGGGTGTCTCCTCCCACGTGGCTGGGCCAGGAACATGGCTCAGTGCTCAGCCCCACGCTGAGCTGCTCTGGGAACCCCAGCGCTGTGTGCTGATGGATGGAACCGGTCATTGCTAAAGGACAAAATGGACCAGTGATGAGTAGGAAACACTGCTCATTTCTAAGTAAGCCAAACATAGGTTTGGCAAATAGGTAGCATCCTATGGAATAGTTTCTGAGGATTCTGGTATCTGCTGTCTTTGTTGGTAACGCATGGAACCACTTCAGCTGCTTGGGGGAATGAACTGACAGGCTACTTATTCACAGCATGAGCAAACCTGAAAGTCACAGGACTCTGATCTGCAGCAGAGAGAGGAGAGCTGGGGAGGAGGAAGTGCTGGTTAACTCACAGTAAAATGTGGCAACGTCCTCCTCACTGCTGGGTTTGATGCCAACCCCTGCTGTATCACTGTGCTTCATCTCAGTGCTGCCACTGGAGCGTGATGCCTGCAGCAGACTTAAAGTACTCTTAAAATACCCTTACTGCTCTCCCCTTTTTCTAATGCATCTGCACAGGAAGCAAGGGCTGCTGCACAGACTCAGAGCTGCAGGTCTGCCTGGTTCCTCCCTGGCAGTGGACCTTCCCAGGGGAGAGAAGGGATGAGCAGGGAGAGATGCTGGCTTTTCCCAGCAGGAGGTGTGGAGGAAGGCAGAGCTCTGTCCTCTCCAAGGCTGCGTGGCCAAACTGCCCCATCTTAGACATCATAATATCTCTTAATATGACTTCCTTCCTCCTCCACTCCCCCATGGTGGCACTGAGCTGCTGGAGACATTTAATAACACGATCCACCTGCAGATGTTTGGTCAGAGCTGCTGGGACCCTGACAGAACTGAGGCAGAAGCAGAGGGCATTTGTTGCAGCCCTGCACAAACAGAAGCAGCAGAAGCGCTGCTGAAGAGCAGTGATGTGCCCAGCCATGCTGCAATAAGGATGGTGACTTTTTGCTCTGCTTCTGTTTGGGTTGGGGGAGGATGAGAGCTGTTTGTCAGGGGCACAAAGGGCCTGGGCACTGCAGGCGTCGTCTTTGCCTCCACAAGTCCCAAATCATGGGGAGTGAGACAGTTACCATCAGCCTATGGGAAATTAAAGAGTAGTGAACGTTGGCTGTGCTTTTATTTATTTTTTTCCCCCAAAATTTTCATCTCCCACCACAGAAGGGGAAGCGGAAATGCAGGGTGTTAATAAGCAGCTGTTATCCTCTCTGCACAAACCACTCTCCCACTTTTCCTTCTCACTCGTTGGCGTTTGGAGAAGTCATTGACCTTCTGAGCTGCATAACATCTCATTGAGGAGAAAGGGAAGTGGTCCCTGCTTTGGCAGCAGCTCTTCAGTAATGAAGCATCACCACTCGCCTGAAGGTCTGGAAGCTGCAGCTGCTTTGCTTCTGCCTGAGAAGCACCCAATGGAAAGTGACTGCTGCTGAAAAGAGAATGGAGGTGTGCAAAAATGGCTCCTTTCCTCGAGCAAGGTGTAACTCCAATGCATTTTATAACATACTGCATGTGCTATGATTCAGTGAGAGAGGAAGGAGAAAAACCCGGGGCCACAGTCTGCCCCCAGGCCCCTAAATCCTGACCCCCACCTCTTCTCCTGTCTTCTTCCCCTTGGGTTATGCTCTAATTTCCTCACAGCTCAGCCCTCATTTCCTACACCTTTATGACTGGTGATGTTTCTGACCTGTGAGCACTAAGAGCTTCTGGATTTGGGTTGGCCCAGCATTGAAAATCAGCCTGACTGGTAGAACTACTCACTCACCTGGGCAGCACAATCCAGCAACAGCTTTAACAACACCCTGCCCTGTAACACCCAGAACCTGGACCTCAGGGATGTGCAGCAAGAGCAGCAAAGAAAGCAGATCCAGTGCTAAAAAGCAGGGCAGGTGCTGAAGAAAATCCCCTCCTTTCTTTGGGCTGCCTCCCACAGCAGCTGCTTGCAGCCGGGCTCAGCTCACACTGCAGCCAACCAGCAAAACTCAGTGCATTTTTAAACCCTTCTTCCTGCTCAAGGTCTGTCTCACACTTTGCTCTAAGTCTGCAACAGTAAATAAAGCAATGCCAGGAAATGTTGCCCTGAACTGGAAAGTGCTCATTTCTGATAAGCTGTGAGCGCAGCTCCCAGCAGAACAAACAACCAGCAGGCAGGGGCTCCGTGCTTTTGGTTCTGCTGCACAGCTGCCCCGTGTGGAAGATGAGGTTTGTGTTACGGTGTGTCACAGCAGCAGCAAACAGCCCTGTGCCTGTTCAACCTACCAGTCAGCACAGTCACCATTGCTGAGTGCTTTCAGGTAAGTGCAGGATAATAACACACAGCTCCTATCAGCACGCTGCTCTCCTGCCTCTGACCTCAGAACACTGCTGTGGCCTTCAGCCCCTGAGGATTAAACCTCTCCAAAACTCCATTCCCAAATGAAATCAGGCACAGAGAGGCACTGGGTGAATGCAGGGTAGGAAGAAAACACAAACGTGAAACACAACTGATGCTCAGATGAGCCAGAATCAGAGCCCAAGCTATCTCAACATCCTCTTCCCACTCTAAGCCCTTGCTGAAGGCAGGGGACCCCTCCATCAGTCCTTACAGCATGCAGCAGTCCAGCACCAACTCACATTCTCAGCTTCCCTCGCTGGTTTCACAGGAAACCTCATTACGAGCTCTGAAGGATGTCAGGTCCATGCAGTGCTGCAGGAAGCAAAGGCTGCTGTTGCAAAAGCTTTTCCCTCTACAGCATCTTCTGCATTCAACAGAGTGGAAAAGGAGTGTCACAAGATCAGGGTGAGTGTGTAAATGCTGCTCCTCCTTCACCTCCTACAACTTTAGGCCTACAAGCATATCTGAGATAACCTATGATCACAAACAGCAGGGCTGCAGTGCACAGTGCCAAAGTTCACGCGTTCCATCGTTTGTTGCAGGCATTTATACAATCCCTACGCCCACAGCAGTGCCCTGCACGGCTGGGGTTACAAGCAGTAATGTTCCTTTATGAACAGGATGCTGCCCTCTGCTAACACTGAAACCTGATCTGCACGGACATGGGAAGGGATCCCTGAGGTCACTCCAGCTTTTGGTTGACAAAAAGCTCAGGACAAGGAATCACAGTGCATTTCCCCATTGCAACAGGCATTGGACTCCCTCCTAACAGCTTGTTTGGACCTGGCAGCCCCTGAAAGACTTCAGTTTTTGACCAAATCAGTCACAAGCATCACTGGTAAGTTACTCAAAGCAGCTTAATCTCAAAACCCTAAAAACCAAGAGAACAACTCCCTGTTTGCCCCACTGCTTCAGCAGGGACTTCCCAAGGTCCTGAGTTCTGCACCCACCCCCATCTGATGGAAGGAATCCCATAGTGGGAAAACTCAGCAGCTTCCAGCACTGCCAGTCCTGCAGGCTCTTCTCCACCACCTGAAGAGCAGCAGTGAGAGGCTGGGCTTCCCCTGACAGAACCTTCATCCAGATGAATGCAGTTTAGATAGACTAAGCGTGAATGCCATCTACATCTCAGTTACCTGGAACTGGGGCAGCTGCTGCCCTGAAGGCTGTGTGACCAAACACCACCACGCTTGCTGGGCGAGCAGCACCACGCAAGGAAGGATGCAAGCCTCTTCCAACCCAGGCAAAGCCAAGACTGCACTTCTGCACCTGGACGTGCTGCCATGGAGAAGTCAGCATCTCACTCCAATGCCTGCAATGCCCCAAGCCAGCCCCACTTCTTCCCTCCTTAAGGGAAACATCTGACTGAACCAGAGCTCTTCTCCCCCTGCATTCTCTCTCAAACATCCCGTGTTTCCAAGTTGCCACTGGGGAGACTTCACCTCTGTCCACAATAAACTGATGCCCGGTCTCTCACAGGAGAGGGAAGAAGGGTTTTTGGGTGAGGAGGAACTGAATTTTCTCCCCCTTCCCTGTGAGAGTTTTCCACTCACTGGGCTGCCACAGGAAATACACATTTCCACTTCCCACAGCCAAGTGGGGCTTTGGTTTAGCATTCTATTGTCACTGACTTTTAATGAGCCACATCCACTCCTTTCAGAAAAGAAACAGTTCTCAAGCACTGCTGTGCTCTGGGTTCCCAGCAGACAATTCTCCATCACCATTAGCAAGACACCTCACGGGCAGGTCTGGGCTTTCAGCCTCCAGGCTCCCAGCACATCCCACCAACAGTGCCAGGCAACCAGAGCAGATCCTGCTCTGCACAGCAAACCTGGGCCCTTTGTTCAGGGTCCAAAATTCACCTTAGTGCCACAGCGAGGCACGCACTGCAGCACTTCACTTCTGCCCGTTTCAACCCTTCATTAAATCCAGCAGCCTCCACACTTGAACTGGTATTAAAAACAGAATAAAGAGCAACTTACCACATTACACAGCACAGAGAAGTCTTGGAGATCCCAGAACGACATCACTGGGCAGCTGCAGCACTAGAAAACTGCTTTTTAAATGGCAGTGTGGCTGCTTCTTAACATTAAGTACTTCAATCCAACAGGACAGAGCAACTCACACATCTGAAGACAACTGCTGCTCTCAGAATCCTTATTTATTAAGAGCAGAAAGGAAATCTTGCTTAAGTTCCATACATAAAAAAGTAAACAGTAAAATCTTTTTTTTAAAGTTTTTCCCACTGAAGAAAATTGAGAAGTAAGTTGTCTTTTAGATCACGTTTATTTAAAAAAATAAAATTAATTGACAAAGATACCACACTATTTTGCATGCTGGTCATCCCTTCCTCCTGCAGAACCCTGCTCTGTATTCTCCAGCCAAGAAACCACTTCTATCAGCAATGCTGCAGCAAATGAACCGCATCAGCCTGGACTCAAGCCTCAACAGCTGCTTCAGCCACACAAGTTAGTGAGATATCTGTTACCAGCTCAGGTCTTCAGTAAATGAATTTCAAGTGGACACTAAACAAGTATTTCACTAAGAGATGACGAAATATTAAAATTAAAAGCAAGTCGTATTGCAGCTGTAATTATACTACATTAGAAACTTCAGTTGTTGGGGATCCATTCACCATACATAGATTATTCTGTAATCAAAGTAATTACAAAGAGAGCAATGCTCTCTGCATGCTTTCCTGGGCTCGGAACCAACAGAGTTGACTACATGTAGAGCTGACTAAGGGTGTGCTTGGAATTCACTCTCTCAGGCAGGAGACTAGTTAAGGAGTGTTACTGATAACAGAGAGTAAGAGTTATACAACATTGATGACGACAGATTTTGCTCTTTTCTGCTTTTTGCCTTAGTCTCCGACACATCTTGCCCTCCTCATGTAGAAAACCAACTCCTTTCCAGGTTTTCCTCCATGGTGGCTCCCCGTTTATTAATGGTGATTAGAATGAGTGGAAGAGGACTTGATTCGGAACACGTGGATGTGCAGATGGGCAGCAATCTGGTTGCATACACTCACACAGTATCGGAGCAAATCAAAGAGGGAAAAGATCTGCCAAAGGAAGAGTTACACATCAGCTCCACGCCATCGGTGTGACACGACCCGCCTGCTTCAGAAAGAAAATAACCCTTGGGCTCTTCTCAAGAGGAAGATCTCCAGCTCTGCAGGAGCAAATGCTGTCTGCAGGCCGTTCCTAAAAATGCTGAACTGCCTTCAGCTTTGTGAAATAGAAAATGCAAACTGCAGAGTCCAAGGAAGACTCCATTCGCTACACAAATGCTGTGAAATTCCCCTCTCAGCTCCAAACAGCAATAACTGTAAGCCATCAACTTTATTAGGTGAACACTGACAGGTAATGGCTGACTGCTTGAAAAATGTAGATGAGTTTAATGCTAAGACTTTTCCTAATGCGTTCTACCAGTAACTGTGGGCACACTTGTCATCACAAGATGAAAGCAGAGCCATGCTGCTCCTGCACCACAAATGACACATTCCCTTCCTGATAAGGCATCATCACAGACCTTCAGAACACTCAAAGCTCTGAAGATCTGCTGCATTGCTTTACAACCACATGAACTATGCAGCAAGCAAACCCTCTTCACCTCGGTTTGCATAAAGGGCTGCTTAAAAATCAACTCAGTCAAGCAGGTCCCCAGTGCCACCATCCTCAAGGGGAGTCAGCTAGGTTCAACCAATGCCAACAGCATGGAGGAAAAGAGCACCAAATGTCTGCAGTGATGACTGACAAGGTGAGCCCATACTTACCAGGGCAATCCAGAGTACAATATACTCATCAATAAAGCTGTTAAAATACTGGTCCAGAAACAACAGAGCCGGGCCTATGAAAGCTGTATCGTGCAGGTGCATTTCACTTTTGGTCATGTGTGCAACCTGCAGTTAAAAACAAAGGAAGTTGAGACATTAACATACTGACAGTGATTCACCCAAAGCCAAAAAAGCTGCAGTTAAAGCCACGTTGCAGTATAATGCATCAGGTGCCTGGTGACAGCAGCAATGCTGGTTTGCCACAGAGCTGGGACAGCGTGGGGCAGCACTTGGTTAATCAGCTCCCTGCTACAACCCAGTAAATGATTCTCACTACTATTTCTCTCCAATTGCTTAACTTCAACTCAAGCTCTTGTCCCAGACTCCCACAGCTCTGTCAGCTTATCTCCTCCCCCAGCAAACATTCCTCTCACACACACACATCAGGAGAGGGATTCATCCAGCTCTTCTCCAGTCCTTCTCATGGCAGAGATGTGAATGAACAGCTGCAGAGGGGGGAGAGACAGATGGATGGATGGAGAGACAGAACCCAGGGCTGAAAGCTGTACTCTCTGTGTAACCATGGCATCAGCATGATGTTCACTGCTGCCGTTCCAAGTGGAAGAAAACTCGTGTTCCATCCCCTGCACCTCCAAGCTACTGAAGTGTGTTTATCACTTTGCTACACAAAACAGATGCAAGTCAGCTGAGGGAATAACCAGAGAACTTGAGGAGTTACAAGAAGTCTTACTGCAATAACCCGAAACTCTGGTGTACTTACCACGAGTTTGTTTGTTATCTTAGCAGATACAAAACCGAAAGTAAGTATATACAGGCAGGGGTGCTTTTCAAACAGCTGCACAGCAGATTTCTTGTAGATCATTGCAGCGAGCGCGATCACTGACCCAATATGAAGAAAAGGTGAAAGGACGCTGGTTCCCTGCAGTGAGATAAAGGCATGAAGTCGACAATGTGCACGTTGTAAAATAATCTCAGCCAGCCAAACGCTCACGTGGCGTGCAGACGTGTGGTTTTTAAACTAAGAACACATGAAAAGCAAGTGCTGTGCACCAGCAACAACAGCAACAAGATGTGGTGAAGCTCCAGCCAGCGCCAGCTGAGCGCGTGGCCAAACCTCTCCTGTGCTGAACAACAAGAGCAAGAACTGCACCGTGCTGGCACTCATCACCCAGGCAGGGGCTGATGCCGACTTGAAGCTGGGAGAGATTTCCCTCTGTGAAGCTTAAAAAGCAATAGAACAGCCTCCTAAGCAGCAAGTCGTTGTTAATCTGGCCTTCTGAAAAGCTCCCTGGGCTTCACAATCAACACTGCCTGCTGTAGCAGAAGACACCTGTACAGAAATCTATACTTTTTAACTGGTAATGTAAATATTACTCAGAATGAGCAAAGCCATGCTGGTCTGCTTGACCAGTTTCCTTCTGAATAGATTTCTGCCTGGGAACTTTTTGGAAATACATATTTCTGTTACCTGTTTGCTTGTGAATTAACCATACAAAACATCAAAGCACCACAGCCTTCTTAATCACAGAAATGTAAAACCTTTGATTCTAAAGCTATTCTTACACAGCCTATCTTAACTTTTCTCCCCAAGTCAAAGAACTGAACAGAAAGCATCACCATCACGCTTCCTTCACGTAAAATGAAAACCAAGGTCATGGCTGGAAAGCCACAGCATGCTGGAAAGGAACTAAAATGAGCAAACCCAGTACTCACTGCTATGGTGGATCCATTTTTGCCAACTCCACCTGTGAAGATGACGCCAAAGTAGTTTGTACAGGAAAATATGGTTCCTGCGACGGTACAGAGAGCTGGGAATATTTTCACCTGAATATTCAGTATTGGGATCTTCAGTGGAAAAGAGAAAAGAAGTTAAAGATGCACAAGCACACTGAAACCAGGTTTAATACTTCTGGTGCACTCAAACAGTCCACTTTCCAATGCTCCATTTATTGCATTCTTCCCCCCCCCTCCCCACTACTCAGACTTCATTTTTATTGTTATTTGGTTTCGTTTTCACAAAGCACATCAGAGAAGTGTGTATTCGCCCAGTCCTGCTTCCATCAAGCTTCCCATGAAGTGGGACTCATCTTCAGTTACCTGGAAAGAACTGCCCAAAGCCAACAAGCAGGCAGAAACTGAAACCTCCTGGCTACAGCACCCAGTTAGCAAGTGGGAAGACGGAGGCATCTGTCATCTCTTCTGAAATGGGTTGCAAGATGCACAGCTGCAGCTCACCATTGGGCAAAGCAAGAGGCACCGGGGTGATTAAATAAAGCCCTGTAAGAAGCTGGGTGCTGCCTTACAGGCAGGGCAAGGGAAGTGAGCAGATCAGACAAGTCATCTCAGAGCCAAGCAAGCCTGGGAGCACAAGCAGGTGGGCTGCTAAGTGGAAAACCTGAGCGCTGAAAAGCAGTTATTTTCCTCACTTACAGACAGTGTTTTGAGTGGAACAGGAGAAACTAGAAATGAAGATGGTTCAAATAAACCACAGCAAAGACATCATGGAAGCAGGTTCTGAGACAGAGCTGCACAACAACGCCTTCCAACCCGATCTGCACCACTGAAACCTTCCCAGGCTCTTTGCTGAGCAGCTGCAGCACTCAACCAAAGTAACGCTTGGCCCCAGCAGCCAGGAGCTCAGCCACTCACAGAAGCCCAAAACAGGTCAGGTTGTTTCTATTTTTCAGCTGCACACGGTGTAGCTTTTAGCAGATAGGGATCACTAATTTTTCTGCTGTGTTTAACATGTTATTCTGCTTAACAGCTTAATCTCTTGATCTGCTCAGGGCTGTACGTGGCAGCGTTAACTCCTTGCTGGTACACACACTCTGAATGACAGCAGAGAAAGAAGGATGGCTAGCACACAAAAGGCAGGTTGCCACAGAGCAGAGTGCTAATTGCAATCCCTTCCAGGAGGCACAGAACCTGGGAAGGTCTCACCTCTGGTTAAGGAAGGTGGATGGGCTTTTCTGCCAACAGGAAGAAAGCAACGGCGCGCCTCATATGGGAATCAAGGGATTAAAGCTGAAGTGCCCCAAAGAAAAGGGGAATTTGCTGGGGAAAAAAAGCATCTCTAGAGTGACTGATTCAAAGAGAAAGGCCACGCAGCACGGAGAGCTGCTCTGAAGCAGGGCACGTCCTGACTAAGCAAGCAAACCAAGGTCTGGCTGGGAAAAGCAAACACGTGGATAAAAACAAGTGGCAACAGGCAAAGAGTGGATTAAAGAACGCTTGCTGGGGAATGAATTCAAGCAAATGGTTCCACAGAAGACAAACCTCAGGCCTGCAGGCTCACCGTGGATCCTTCCAGATGCCATCACAGGTCTGTGAGTGGTAAAAACAGATCTGGGAAGCAGACGGGTGTGGGCAGCAGCCAATGGGACCCACACCATGAAAGAGCCCCACGCTGACACAGCACCCACAGCTGGCAGAGCAAAGCCCCTGGAAGCAACAACTGACCAAATACACAACTCTGCATTCAGCAAATCGGGGCTGTTTTGCTTGTCACATCTAGCATCAGAAAGTGGAATGTTTGAGCACACGACCATTTTATTCCATTTATTTTCCCCTCCCCAAGAAACAAATCCCAAGACCAAGCCACCAACTTTGCTGTCGTAGGCAACATTAAATAGGGGTGGTTTCCTTATGTGATATATTTTGCTCTGCAAATAGCAGACAGTGTTTATCTCTGTAAATAGCAGCAATTCCACAAGGAGAAAAAGGAAAACTCCTCATTGCCAGGGGAAGCCTGAAGGCATTTACTCTCTGGGGAGATTCCTCCATAATTCCAGTGCTGGACTTCAAAACAGCACTGGGAATTTGTTCCACCCAATGCTGTAACACAGCACTTCTCACAAACTCCACGATTTTGCTGGAAAAAAAACCTCAATAACCCAAACTACACCCTGCCCCAAACCATGGCACAGGTTCTGTGGCAGAACTCGTTATTTTTCTGCTTTCTTTTCAAACAAATAGAGAAAAGGAAACAGAATAAATTGGGGAAACCTAACTGGGAAGCTAAGCAATAGCTGCGTGGATGCCGGTGGCAGTAATTGCTTTGGAGAAGTCTGGCACCAGAAGCATGACCTGCAGCCTCATGGCTTTTGGAGAGCAGAGCTCTATCCCTGCTGATGCTCTTCATTCACTTTGCAGCATCATTTGTATTTCTGGTGGTGTTTAGGCTCAAGCCAAAAGCACACGCAGCAAGATGGAGGCAACCAAGGTTAGCTCCTCATGCCAGACATTCTCTCCAACATTAGAGGGTTTTTTTCTCAGGTTTTAGGAAGCAGATTAGGGAGAAAAAAAATAAAATCAAATCAATCAATCAGTGATTTGGGGTGATGCGATTCAGTATTTTTGACCATCTCTTGGTTTTATGGCTGATCAAGATTCCCTTATCCACCTTCAGAAGGCTGTTATGAGCACACAGACGTGATCAGTGCCCAGGGAGGAAAACGCTCCAGGAAAAGAATCCTTTGGAAGTCACTTCCAGGCATCTGTTTCTGTTTAATCCATACATGTGCAGATTTACATGCACTCAAATGCCCAGTGTGGCTTCACGACTCTGCTCCAATAGAGCACACAGCATGGGAGCCACGCTGCCTTCAGCAGCAGCTCAGCTGCCCCCTGAGCCAGGCAGCCCCAGGAAGCCCCCAGGTTCAATCTGAATGATCTTTTGTTTTTTAAAGATGGCCAATTTGTTTTGTGCTTTGTGCTCTGTCACCATCACCTAAGCAGGAGCTGAGCACTCTCAGGCCCAATTATCTACTGATGGCCCCCAGCTGATCTCCAAAGCTCTCCTCCATACCATCAGTCCAATTCAGTACTCTCCTGCTCCTGATCTAGCTTGTGGCACGAAATGCATTCAAGTTTTGGCCAGCTCACTCAAAGGAAGCTGGGCTTCACCGAAGGTGCATGTAAGTATGGGAAATATTTGGTAGCTTCCTACCTGCAAAATATGACAAAATAAAGGAAAATAAAGCTTTTTCTTTTTTTAATTAACTCTGGTAAAAGCCAGTGTGCAATTATTGCCATTTCAACGCTAATAGTGAGGAAACAGGAAGAAACAAAAACCTTTCCCTCACAAAGGAAGGCTGCAGGCAGGTGGTTCTTCCAGGTGTCTGAGACTATTAATAAAGGATAAAGATAAGAACATGAACAAAATTACCAGAGATTGCCAAAAAGGTGGTCCTCCAATCACTGCCAGTAAATGCATGATTATTATGAAGATTTGCACTTCAGTCACATCAATTCTGATTAAGCACAAAAAGCCAAAAAGAAAAGCAGAATTACTCAAAGCAATTTCAAGTCAATTATCTGCAAGCTCGGCAGCTGCCCTCTATCATGCACAGTGTAAAGAACTTCAAGGTCCTGAGGAACACAGGAGAGGCGTCAACACCTTAAAAAGCAAAATATATTTTAGTTTTACTGTTAAAAGTAAAAGCTGTGCTGCTTTACACTTGTTTAATTTCACAATAAAATCCATTTTGCAATAAAAATCCATTTGTAGCCCTTCGTTTTGTTCTAGCTGACCGCTGCCAGTTGCAGAAGCGTTCAGTTTTAACCCTGCCCATAAAAACAAACAGGTGGTAATATCTGAAAGACACTTTTAGCCACTGTTACATCTTCTACTGCATTATTTCCCCAATGGATGTTAACTCTGAAAAGCATCACGCTTGAAAACAAGACAAATCCCTGAAGAGGATGCAAACCTCAGGTTGCTGACACAGTGCAGCATCCAGCAGGGAGAGCTGCAGCAGGGCAGGAAGGAAAGGCTTACAGAAAAGCCCGAGTTTAAGCCTTTGTTCTAAAAACCATAAAACAAAAAGTCTGAGCAAGAAGGGAAAAAGCAAAGCCGTACGAAGCAGCTCCAGAAATAGGAGTCAAAGATGGAAGCAAAAAGCAAAGAGGGCTCTGGTGTGTGATACGGAGCCACGCAGCGCCGCTCGTACTCAGATATTGGATCACAAATAATCCTTTGGGCCAACTTCAAACGTTTATGGCACACATTTCTCTCATCAGACAGCTCTACCTCACTCCACAGCCCCCAAATGACCACTAAGAACAGCGCTGGGCAGCTGGGAAGGGTTCAGCAATCACCTCGAAGCCTCCTGGGTTCAGAACTCCTCTCCGGCTTGCAGTTTAATTGCAGAACAAACGAGTTTTGACTTCAGTGCTGCAGAAAGGCACTAAGCAGCTCCTTAGCACAGAAGACAAGATTTCAGATCCACCGATGACAAATTAAAAGCTTAAGCCACCAATAAGAATAAAGTGCATCTCAGTGTCAAGGGTGAAAACGTCAGGGAACACTGAACCTAAAGGGATCCTCTCGGCACCATCACTACAGCCACTGTCAGATGACATTTTAATGCATCAATGCAGCATATGCCTGATGCTGGAATTACCCAGTGGTGTTTTGGGTTTGTTTTCCAGGCTCCCACTGCCAGATGGCTGCTGCTCAGGAGTCAAGGAATGTAGGAATCTAAACTGGCAACTCCTCGAAGCCAGATCACAACAGGGAACAACCCTGGGAAGCAGAAGCTGGGTAAAATGGAAAGGAGCCACACTGTTCCTCTACTCATTTAACTAGAGCTGATGCTGTGTTTGCAGCTGTTTTAAATGCAGGCTGCTTCTACAAGCCACATTCATCCCAGCATCTCCAAAGTCATCCCAGCATCTCCAAAGAGCAGCTCCTCGCTGCCCAAACACAGCAGCTCAGCCTGCTTCCTCCACAGTGCCACGGCACCAACCAGATCAGGAAACTGGCTCCAAGTGACCCAAACAAGAGAAGGAAAGGGAAAGAAAGGTTCCTATCCCAGCTTAGAGCATATCAGCTTTCCTTCTGCATACTTTGCAGCCTCGTGAGTGATGCAAGCACAGCACAGAGGGCAGCAGCAGGTCTGTGCTGCCTCTCTTAGCAGCAGAGCAACGCTGTGCTGAGTTGAACAAGGAGGGAGTGAAAGCATGGCAACAGGCTCTGGCTTCTGAATGCAGGGTAAGCAGACTGCCACCAGCAGACAGAAAAGCTGTCAACAGCCCTTAAAAACATCACAGTAATAAAAAAAATTGGAAGGAGAATGCCTTGCAAGTCGAAAAACTAAAGCAATAATGGTTTTGTCAATAAAGCTACTGAGAAAAGGTAACAGCCTGCTTTGGTGGTTAGGGAAGTTATTTAGGAGCAGGTGGATACACAGTTCCTGCCTAAATATTCCAGGAATAGAGCTTTTCCTTTGAGACAATTCTTTTGCACACTGAGGTGCCTCTTCCTATAAGGACAGGAACATAAAACACTGCATAAGAGGAATATTTTTGCTTGAATGGCAAAGGAGAGGTGGCACCTGCACAAGGAGACAGAAAGTGGCATTTGGCCATCAGAGCAGAAGCCCTGGGTTGTGCAGCCCCCGGTGGATCACAGCAGCACAGCCTGGTGCTGTACAGACCTGCAGGAAACCGTTTCAAAGCAAGAAGGGAATGAGCCAGTTCAAAGCCTGATACTATTTTCTCCTTGTGTTTGTATGTTTAAATGCTACGGTGGACATCCTAAGAAAAACAGATGGGGAGAATTAGCAGCAGAAGTCCTGCAGCTCGAGAGCAGGGGTTCCTTACAGCTTCTTTGCTGAGATATTTTCAGCAATCACTTGGGGCCACACTTCCCCTAACCTGGCAGTTTTCTGTCTGCTGTTTCCTGATAATTGAGTCATGTCAGCATTGCCCAAACAGTCTGTGTCGCTCAGCTGATGCAGAGATGTATGGCACAACACGTAGCTGCTCCCCAGAACCTATGGAGCAAAGATGAAACAGTTCCCTGAGACATGCCCACACTACAATAGAGGGATGTAGAGTTACTGCAAAGTTCCTCAGCAGACACAAAGCAGTTCAGCTCCAAAGATTACCTTGTCAAATAAACCAAGGAATGTTTCATCTTCAAAACAAACAAGGGACCCCAAATTAAGTTTCTTAAAATCACCAGGGACAGCCAGAGAACAAAGAGCAGACTGAAGGCAAAGCTACAAAGAACCCAGACCTGGTTTAACCACCTCAGAATGCCTCAACAGAGCCTTTAATTGCGAGGCTGGGAAAAAGCACTGCAAGTCACTGATAGCTCACTGTGCTACGAAAGAACAAATAGGAGCTCTGCAAAATAGAGGACGGCAAGCAGGGACCGGGTCGAATGACACCAACAACTGCATGCTCCAGTGAGAGCTGAATGAACATTAACTGAGAATACCTGAGGGCTTTAGAGCACAAAGAGAAGCGTGGAAGCTGAGAGTTTGAAAGGTGCTTTTCGGGCCGTGCTGCTGGTGTTCCTGACCCCGTGTGGCAGCAGCATTCCTGCAGATGCTGGAGGCGCTCACCAAGGCGTCACACGCTGCAATGCCCTGCCACACCAACCTCAGCTTTACCACCTCTCTTTTCTGCCAGAACAGCAGATTATCAGGAACAAAACTATTTTATCGCTTTCTACAGAAGCGCTGAGTATTTTTCCTGATCTGTTTACCTTCAGCTCCCTCACGGCAGCTCCTGTAAATGCAGTGCATGCAGCACGAAGCAGCGCTGCTAGCACCTGGTTACAGCTCCTGCTTCTGGGCTGTGAGAAGCAGCAAAGAGAGAGTGAAACATTGCAACAAGTCCCCTGCCACCATCAGTCACTGCAGGATGACAGTGCAGAGCTGTGGGAGGAGGTGTGCAGAGCTGCAGCTCCTCAGTCCTGTACATTTACACTTCACAACACAGCCTGGTAAACTCTGTTATTTAACTTGAATCCTAAAGTCTTTGAGGGTTTTTTTTTTTTACTCATTAAAAACCTGCTGATCTTTTAAATACCCTCTCCATAAGCTAGAAGTGTAAGCAAACCCCATTAGCAATTTTTAGCATTTTTTTTTCCCCCCTCTCTTTAATGCATTAAAAACCTTTTTGCCAGCACATGCAACTGCAAGGCACGGCTATGGTGCAGGAACCCACACAGCCCATCTGTGCCCCTCGGGCAGCAGCTCCAGGACAGGGCTACAATTACACCTTCTCATCAAAATTCACTGCCACCTGAAGCAGCTACCAGATGTGAAACAGCACAAACAGCAATTTCCTGTAGCTTATCCATTTCAGAGACAGAGCAGCACTGGAATGAAATCTATACCATCGATCTTCAACTGCAAAATAAGCGTGATGCTGTCTGTGTGCCAGGCAAATCACCTGGAAGCAGCAGCAGCATCTTCACTTATTAGTTAAGACTAAAAATACAGATGCCAGAAGGCATCCAAACGCAAGAATTTAAGATGATTAAGGCTGTTCTGGAATTTGGCCTAAAATAAGTGCATGTGGGGGGCACTGTCAGAGGTAAACACTGCATTCTGCTGCCGGAGGATGAGAAGCAGAACTCACACCCACTGCACACAGCAGTGCCACCAAGCAGCATTTATTTGTGAAGCATGGCAAGCGCATCCTTCCTAAGGGGGGGGTTTATTGGTAGAGCCTAGACAAATCACCATTAGTCCCTGCCCAGCTGTGCAAAGGGACAGAACTCTTCCCTCTCCCCTGCACCCATCCTCATCTATTCACTTTCCTTGCAGAGCTGAAGCTGATTCCTCTCACACAGCCCTCACACCAACCGGCTGCTTCTGAAGTTTGAGCCTTCCAGTACTGCAGCAGGGTACAAAAAAAACAATACTAATAATCTTAGTTCTTCCTTCCAGTCATTACCTGCTACATTGCCATTCCCTGAAACTATTTCTGAAAGTATTTCCAGCCTCCCACAGACTGACAGCCAAGTGTTTAAGGAGACCAGCTGAGCCTTCACAGCACTGCTGACCCTGCTGCACATACCTGGCTGCTGACACCACTGGACTGAAAGCAGAGCCCGTGCCCAGCAGTATGCTGAAAGCAGAGATTGAGCTGAAACACTGCATAGAAAATTAAAAACCAAAAAAGAACAGCGTAATACTCATCAGCACAGCTTGAAGTAAGGACCTGCAAGTCTGCGAAATACAGATTTTCATTTTAAGGTCTATAGCAGTTCTGAGAAGGCCAAAGGACCATCATTTATCATGGATCCAAGTTGAAGGAGGGAAGATTAAGGTTGGATGTTAGGGGGAAGTTCTTTACAAGGAGAGTGGTGAGGCCCTGGAACGGGCTGCCCAGGGAGGTTGTGGATGCCCCGTCCTTGGATGTGTTCAAGGCCAGGTTGGACGGGGTCCTGGGCAACCTGATCTGAATGTGTGTGTTTGGTGGCCCTGCTGGGCAGGGGGTTGGAACTACATGATCCTTGAGGTCCCTTCCAACCCGGGTGATTCTGTGATCCTCTAAGAATTCAAGGAAAACTCCTGGCAAATAATCCAGGAGAAACAAGAAATCTCAAAAAGCCCAACTCGCATCCTACTGGTGGCATCTTATCACAGGGAGGAGGGAGCAGAACACCACGGTACGCAGTACTAGGAAAGCTGAAATAGGAAGGAGAAGTCCTTCCTGAAGGGTGGCAAAGCAGCAGAAAGCACTCTGAGAATCCAGACAGGCAGAAAGCGAAGTCACTTCATGAAAGCACAGTGAGGAGACTGGAAGGGGAGGGTGAAGCCGTACAGCTCAAGAGAGGCATTCCTAAGCAGTAACCAGCAGCTCTGTGTAACATACAGTGCACAGCTCCCTCAATGAGCTCAATCCTTATCTTTTTTTCCTTCTGGTGAGATGGTATGTAAAGAAATGCCTCTTTACAGCTTCTTACAGCACACTGACAGAGCTGCTCGCACAGCCTGTGACAAAACAAGCAATGCTCACAGCAAACTGTTCCTCTTCAGGGCAGCCTTGCTTTGTTTCCAAGCGAAAACACGATGCTTTCAGAGGTGGTTAGATTGGATTTTTACTGCTCTTTCGGACTTAGCAAACATTTTCCCCTGCTCTCAAAGCACGTGTGAAATACCCTCAGGAAGATGCACTTCCTATCCCAGTTACTCTGTGCATGACAAAGGTGCTGGGAGGCTCAGTCCATGCCACCACTGCTGGGAGCATTAAGGCTTTACCGTGTAGTTCCAGAACGCGGGCCCCAGGGTTCCCGTGAGGAGCTGCATGCCTATTGTACAGAGCACCGACTCTGTAACATCAAATCTACGTGCGAGGGAAAGAAACATTTCAAAACGTTCATTATTTTTTATACACTTCGGTTTCAGAACCCATCAGAACGGATTTGCATCGGAGGTGTGAAATAAAACTGCTATGCCATGTTATGAGAGCAGCCACTGAGAACACAAGGGGTGAGAGGGGGGGCTTCAGCAGCCACACAAAGTGACAGCATGAATGAGTTTAAAGCGCTGTCACCCGTGTGGGATTTACTCACAGATGTGACACAATTCCATGTTCTACTCAGCAAGAGAGAAAGCCTCATCATTTCTGGATAAGGAAACAATTGAACTCCTTGCTCCAGGTCAAAATTAAGAACAGCCCAAGACCTCCCATCTCCCCATCCCATTCTCAAGCCCACACAGAATGAAATACTTCAGTGTTAACAGGTTCTTCTTCGGGCAGTGCTTCACAAAGTCCATTCAGAACAGCAACAACTGCCATGCCCTGTGCTCAGGGAGCAGAGCAGCACAGCTCACTATGCTCACTTTTCAGTCCCATGCCCCCATTCCCACCTGATACCCATTTTCTGTTCTCTATCACGGTCAGTGACTAAGGAGATCTAAAATTCTTGTTTTAGCAAACACAGGAAGAGAAAGTTGCACACAACACATGACTTTGGTCTTTCTGAACAGTTACACTTTCCTTTCCTTCCTACATCGCTCAGTATTTGTAATTTACACGTGGCTTTTTTCTGAACATTAGGAAAGCTCAACAAAGAGGCCACCGACCTTGGCATGTGCTTAACCCTGCTCAGATGTTGGCAGCAAGAAGGCTTTTGTGTGCTGGCCACTCTGCTAGGTTCCCTCATCAAGCTGGTAAGAGCCCTGAGCCAATTAATGCACAAGTGATTAGTCAGACATCAAGAATACACACTTGTCAGTGCTAATTTATTGAGCACATTGAGTGTGCAGTTTTTGGATGGCTCTGTTTGATGAAACAACTCATCAGGCTTTACAAGTATCACCCTGAATCAAGTTTCAGCTCAGAAACAGCTGCAGTCCATTTTTGTCCAGAACAGTGAACTAAAAGGATTTCAAAGTTAAGAGATCTCCTGAGAAGTGAACCAACCAAGAACAGGAAGCAGACACACAGCCCTGAAATCATGTCAGTCAGCACTGACAGCCCTTCTGCTGTGCACAGCCATGGGGGAAGACCTGTGCCCTCCTCCTCTACATCCAGAATCCCCTGTGACAGCCCCAGGCAGCACAAGTCAGAAAAGAGCAGCACTCCTTTCCCATCACAAAATGCAACTGATGAGGCTGGCAAACTCACGGGGCTGTGCTTATTACTTAAAATTCTGCACAGCAGCACCCTGCTCTGAGAAGTGATTCTTCCATCTGTCGTACCAAGCGTGCAGTGGGATTACTCAGGCTGAGCCACAACCTACAAATCCGACCACGAGACAAAAGTGTGTTTTCCTAAGGGAAGCACTGCAGCAAGAAAAGAATGTTCATCGTCACAGCACAGCTGTGAGGCACACACTGGAATTCAAATGCTTTGCTTTAAGGGACATTACAGAGTTTAATCTCAGCCAATTGCAATCTACCATTTTCACTTGAGTGTAACAAAATGTGAAACACTTACCAGAGAGGGAGGCTTCATTCTGGCTGGTTTCTGAAGTACAGCCCCAGTTATTGCTCTCTCCTTTCTACCTCAGCAGTCGTACAGCAGGAGGGCTCAGAAGGAGCCAACTGGAACTTCTTGAGCTGTTCCTTCCTCTCAGCATTTACTGACATGCCATCATAAAACATCCTCAGAAACTGATTTCCATTGTCTGTATGCACACACAACTGATTTCTACCAGTGCCAACTTCCCATATTTCAGTTCAGCAGGGTTAGGGTACACCCAGTGACTAACTCACAGGGGAAATGATGGAAATCGTGATGCAGCAACATCCCCATGTCTCTGGGTGGATGCCAGTGATCTCAGCACTACCCACCAGCACTGCTGAGTGTGAAGGACTCCCTTCTGTTCTGTGCCACTGCCTGTGCTGCACCAGCACCTCTGCTGTGGTCTGTGTCCCTTAGAACAGCACCCGAGTGCCAATGCAGAACCCCACACTGCTCCAGCAGTGACAGAGAGCTCCAGCTTCACTTCTAACCACTCTGGATTTGAGACAGCTCCTGCAGAGCCAGGCTGCCTGCACACTGACCTCGCAAGGTTAAATGCAGTACTGAGCCTGCAGAAACAGCTGCAGTACAGAATCCAAGCAGAATGAGTCTGGGTCTAGAACCAGAGCCAGTAACCACAACAGCACAGCTAACAGCAGGCAAATTCCGTTCCGGTTTTGTGCCCCATACCACTGAATGCCCTCAATTTCTGCAGGATGTTCCCAGGACAGCAGACCTGCTTCCACACAGACATGTGGAAGTCCAGGTGGATGGAACAGCTTGATTTCTGTGACACAAGAGATGCAGCTTTCCAAACCAGAGATGCCCCAGTTACGGCACAGCTGCACTCACCCAGCACTGAGCACCTCCTGCACTGTGGCACAGCTATTCCACAGCCCAGAGAAAACAGGACAGGAGAACAAAGCAACTCTCTGCACAGCTAGAATATCACGTTATCCTGCAATTCCAAACCACCCTTCTGCTCCTTCAGCAGGGCAGCACATCCCTGCTGTCCCGTGAGCCCGTTCCCAGTGGAGATGCTCCTGAACAAAGCCTCCACACAACACACCGCACTGCTGCTCCAATGAGTCGCACTGTAACAAACCCGGCTTGGAGAGGGATCCAGCCTCCTCGCAGTGGATGCTTACACAGCACTGACCTCTAGCGACTGAACCAAACCGCTCTGAGAAGAGCATCAGCGGCCGAGTGCTAGTGAAAATGTTCACATTAAATCTAAAGATGGACACAGAGCACCAGAAGCACGCTGTGTCAACAAGCCTGGAGTGTCCAGGCCGGCTCTGATGTTGATGAGGGGAGAAAGAACCAAAGCAGCTGGTGTGTTCAGTAATTCAGTTTTTGGTCTCTACCTGCCATAAATACTCTGTAGCAGTTTAACAGAAGCAATTTAATTTTCTCCTCCTTCAGGGCAAACACAGCTTGCTGATAAAATCCATCTGCAGAGCAGCAAAGTCGATTATAGGCTTGAATGCTCAAATCTGAACTGTGTTTAAGGAGAAAAGTATTAATCTGTCTTTAGCAGCCTGTTGCTGTTTTGAGCCACTCAGCTTGCCTGAACTGATCTCTGTAATCAAATACAGTTTCTACAACATTGCACCTGAGGACACACAGGCAGGAACAAAACACTGCACACTAAAACCTCTTCTGCCCATTTCAACAGCTGTCTGCTTCCACGACTCAGGAGCAAGAATAACGAAGCCCACGTGAGCCTGCAGATCTGCAGAGGCAGATGCAGCACTGACTTGCATTTGGAGAAATGGAAGATTCAGAAAACAGCAATTTCTAACAGAGAATCAGTTCACAGAATAAATAGGCTCAGCTTTTTTGTCACAGAAACAAACGTCAGCTTGTGGCAGCCTGTTAACCTTACGACACCAGGCAAAGAAACAGATGTGTTCACATCACAACGTAGGCTGTTATGTGAATTGCCTTCTCTAGATCAGCTACACACTGATGGATCAAGTTTTCGTAACGTCGGGCCATGGAGAACAACAGCATCTGCTGCAGCATGAAGATCCTCAGAGCTAAAGCCAAAGTGGCAGTGAACAGCAGGAGTAACCCACATCTGCTCAGAGCACAGAGACGCCAGGCAGCTTTGACACCTACATCTGCAAAGCCAAGCACATGCCAAGGTTTTTTTGCTCTCCAACTGATAAAAGGAAATCTGCCACTATCAGCATCCCACAGCGCTCACAGGGAGCTACAAACACTCAGTACTGAGAGCTTCAGCACAGCGTGACAGGAAAGAGCCTAAAAACCAGCCCAGGTTATGAGCAAGGTGTCTTGTTTTACTCTGCCCTTAAGAAGTGGGACACAGCAGAGGTCCACAGCCACTGCTTTAGCCCTGAGTGGCTACAAGTGAATAACAACTGACCATAAATAAACAGCACTCATTGTAGCATTGCTTCAAAATCCCATACAAACTATGGGTGGGTTTCCAGAGGTTTCCAGATGCAAATTCATTCTGCAGCTTATTTATTTGAAATACATTTTAGATTGCAACATCACACGTCCCACGTGAAGGCTCACAAATCCCATCACTCAATCAGCCCCTTGGGAACCTCACACACAAGTAAAAGCAGCTTCAGCTGCTGGCTTTCAAAACATCCCATTTTGTATCATTACTGACAGAACAATAATCCACAGTCAGATGCAGTCACAACATCAATTAATGCACTGCCTTTAAGAGTTCGGCTGAGAGGTGGTTAAGGCAGATTCCTACCACCTGACAAAGCTTTAACATCTCAGAGGTGAAGCCCCATTTCTCCCCCTTGTTTATATTTAAATCAAATCACAAGCTCCCAGTGTGACAGAGGGCTATTTTACCACTCCTAGGACAAGCTAAACAACATCCAGTGCTCACTGGGGATCCGACAGCTCCCACAAGCTCTAAGCACACAGATACAAATCTAAGCAATTTACTACTGCAATGACAAGAGCTGCAATCACAAGGAGGGATGAGACAGGAAAGCCAAACTTTATTTCCAGCCCAGTACTTACATGCCAAAGCGCAGCGTCCCAGAGACGTACGTCTGCCAGTGCGCGCAGTAAAACATGAATGTCCCAGCAAAACAACAAAAGAACATCCAGTCAGGGTTCGTCCCCAGCTGCACAGCAATACAAGTTCCCAAAACCACAAAGACTGCAGAAGAAAATCAGTCACAGGGTAAAAATATAAAGTGTGTGTAAAGATCCTCACCGGCAGCAAATCTAACAAAGGACCCAGGCAGGAGAGCGTAAAAGTACCTCGTGGGCTTTGTTTTATAGGCATTTATAAGAGAGAGACATCTCCATTAAAAAAAATAAGGGTATTACAATTACTGTCAGTTAACAGAAGTTCTCAGTGTTAAGGTTTTGTCTCCTCCATTTTCACTGAACTCAGCAGGATTACAGACCAGCAGACCTGAGCCATTTAAGCCTGAGAACAGAATTTCAGGCTTTCCTCGCATAACCGAGGTTTGCTGAACATCTTTCCCCTTAAGCTTCAATACATCACCAAGAAAACCCAAGCTATTCAAGGTGCATGAGGCATCTATGCATTATTTTATTATTATTTTAATGCAAGACTTCGATAGAAGCATTCATCCAAAAAGCAGAAGAGCTTCAGGATTTAAATCACTGAGAGCAGTGGATCATCTCCTTCAGCAAGGGAGAACTTCAGGCTGGTTCAGCGAACCCCACCTACTGGGCAGGGAGGTGACCTGACCAACACCACCCAAACTCAGCCTTCCCCTGCCCCAAACGTGCCCTGTAATCATCCTGTACAAATTAGAGCTAAGTTAATACAGCAGAGCACTTCCACTGTCTGTTACAGTCAATTTTCACAGCACTGAGAAAGCATACACAGAACTGCTGGACTTAGTGAGGTGCTTGAGAAGACATTCAGCTGATCAACACTGTCTGCAGAAAGAAAACTAAACAACCCACAGCTCAGTAAAGGAACTGCTCCTATAGTCCAGATTTCATCCTTGAAATACTGACTTAATCTTCATACTTCAATTACAAAAAAAGTGACAATACCTGTAGAAAGTGAATCACAGCCATGATCAAAAAGTTCTCCCAGAGGAGTGCTGCTGTTTGTCCTCCTTGCCTGCTTCCCATCTATAGCATCCAGAGACTGGTAGATGAAAAGGCCACAAGCACAGGCAATGTACGCCCAGGGAGGTGCCTAAGGAAGAAATTGTCAGTGAGGGTAAGAGGTGTTTTAAACTGTAAGGATGTAGTTTAACTTCAGACAACCTGAAACTCGCTTTACAGCTTTGCATTTTCACACACTCCTTCACCCAGAGGTCTATAAAGGCACATGAATGGATCTTTCAGTAGCTTGGAGGGCCGGACAGAGGGAGTTGGGGAATGTGAAACAGCATGTAATGGTTTGCTTTGTTACTAAGTTTAATTGGTGCAGTGCACTTTCTAAGCAGGAAGCTGTGTCTGAAAAAAGACACCAACAGCACATGCAAAGCAGGACAGTAACACCCTTCTAGCCCCTATTTCCCATAGGGGAATTTGTAAGCTGGCTGAGCAACGCTGGAACTTGAACACCTTCTCAGCCCCCAGAATGTGGAACTGCCTCCCAAACACTGAGCTCACCTTCACCTTGTTCAGACCTTTGGTTGAACTGCACTTCCTGAGATCTGCCAAGCTTCAGGGCTCTGCAGCACAGCATGCTGCCATATTTTTACTACTGTGTAAGAGCAGCTTTGCCAAATCTATGCTAATAACCCTTAGCATTCATATTCTGTATAGCAATTTGTATGCCCATAGAAATACAGAAGGCGTCAAACCGCCTGGCTTCCTCTGGCCAACGCAGCCTTGACTCATTTGTAGCACATCCAGCTTTCTCTCCTCTTGCATTGTTCTAAAGCTGCCACCTGCTCTGCTTTCAGCCAAGTCTCTATTCAAACTGCTTGCATTTTCTCTTAGCTGCTAGCATATCTGTAAGGGCAAGCTACATTCCTATGACTCCTCCTGTTGACAAAAGGTGTAGCCAACCTGCTTTCAAAAAGAGCAGAACTAAGAGCTGTAAGGAAGAGCCAATTTACACCTCAAAGCAACGCTGCTTTCAGAAGAAAACTGTCTTTCTAGAATCCCAAAGTCCCACTTCCACCCCAGACAGCTGCCTGACACTTCAAAGCAGAATCCTGCAGCTCCAGCACAGAGCTGGCATCCCACTGCAGGGCAATGAGATCAGGCTGAGCACCACCTCAGCAGAAAGCCCCTTTTCAGCCAAGTGAGAAAGCAAACCCACCAAGCACAAAGCAACTCCCAAGCTGTTAAACGTGTAGCGACTGTAACACAGCCAAGCACAGCTGTATGATTCCACAGCTTGCTTAGCATGAACTTCAGAAGTACTAACCACAATACAACTGTGCTCTAAATGAAGCTCAGGTTCAGTGCCTTGTACTGTTATCAAAGCAAGCAGCAAATTACAGTCACATAGCAATGCTGCTGCCTGAACCAGGAAGCAGCTGGGGTGCACAGCATCAACCTACACAAGTTTTACAGAGTTCACAAAGCCAGTAACTTGAAATGCCTGATAAAGACGTCTGCACCCTTGAAACCAGAAGTTACGAGAAGGTGAGACCTGAGAACAGGTCACGAGCATTTAGTACACCCAGCACAAAGCAGACAGCTCCTGGCTCTCACCCAGCCTTCTCACATCGCAGGCTGCTCAAGTGACATGCTGCTCCATGGGATGTTTTTGTGCTCCCATAGCACATAACTCCTTGTGCCTGTAGTCCTCATCCGAGCTGCTCCATAACACAGGGTGCCAGGACCACAGAGGATACAGAAGGACACTCCTTGAGTGCAGCACAGAGGGGTCAGTTACATCAGCCATGGAGGAAGCAGCCTGCCCTGATCTCCTGAGACCATTTTGCCAGTGCTCAGTCCCTGGTTTGATCTAACATTGCTCACTGTTTTGCAACTCTAGCTGGGTTTGCAGCACTCAATTAACCACGGATCAAGTCACCCTGCTCTTCTTGTTGTGTAGTAACTCCAACTCAGATAGGTGAAGTGACTAACCCAGTCACAAACAGGGAAAGCAAACAGGAAAACAGGACAAAAGCTACACAAGCAAGACACGTAGATTTTTTAGTTGCCTGCACATGAATCACAGAATGGTTTGGGTTGGAAGGGACCTCTAAGATCATCTAGTTGCAAACCCCTGCTGTAGGCAGGGATGCCTCCCTCTAGACCAAAATGAACTCAAGCATATCCTTGAGGGGCTGCAGCACCATGCAGCAGGTCCATCACAGCTGCTGCCCCAACAGCTATTTTGGTACTGGACTCCATTTCACACAACATATGATGGCCCACAGGAACCCTTCCACCAGCCCTCAGCAGAACACACGCTCCCCAAAACCTACACTGCTCTTCCTGCATGCAAGCACCAGCATCACAACCATCTGTATGACAACTGTGGGCTACTTGTGGAGAGAGAGCTCCCCATAAACACTGGAGCCCAGCAGGGAACAGTGCCAACCACTATCAGATCACAGCAACGACACAGGCTGTCAGAGGCCCAGAACTTACCTGCTCTGTAGCTGTTGGGCAGTAGTATACTAATAGCAGGGTTGTGAATATATTTATTAACAGTCCAATGATGGTGATCAGATTTGGGGCAATCCAGGCTGGAACTCTTCCAACTAACCATTCCCAGTAACCTTGCATTAGAGGTTCAAGCAGCGACCGTCCAGCACTCTGATATTTGTGTTCTTCTAACCGTTTCAGCTGGTGCTTTGACAAGGGAGGTGTAGGCAACTGAACTAGCTTGCTCAGCACACAGGCAGCAGCAGGACCGTGGGCACAGCCTGCAGGGGATTCCAGGTGCGACTCCCCGCATCGCCTCTTGAGGTTCCGATGCCCGCTCATGGATTGGGTGGCCTCAGAGTTTTTATTTGGCAGGTAACAGCTGTTACGGAGAATCATTAAGATCCTGCAACATAAAGGGTTGAGATAAACTGATGTTTGAAATATCAGGAGTTTTTAATGCTCCACAGAGCATCTCATTTTGCCTGCAGCAAGCCAGGATGACCGTAGAAGAGTTTTACCTTAGAAAAGAAGGATATTTGGAGAACTGTTGAGGGAAGACAGGAAAGAACATTCTCAATGTAGTCATAAAGTAGCAAGTTATACTGTTTACCTTTTTTGCTGCCTACAGAATCAAATATCCTGCAGCCACCTGCCTAAATTTCATCAGCAGCAGAAGCTTGCAGCACACTGCTGCCCAATGTTACAGACCAAGGCACAGCCAGGTCCCTCACAGCTCCCTAGGGCAGTACACACAGCCCACGTTCCCTGCTCAGTTTATCAATTGATGGCAATACAAATAAAGGGAAAGTTCAGCAGCTTTGAAGCAGCTTTGCCTCTTTGGTGAGAAGTAAGAAACCCGTTAAGGAGGAATAAGCACGTTTGGTTTTTTGCCCCCACTTCTCCTTAAGTGTAACTCAAACCACCTGAAAGCTCATTGCTTCTTTCAACTCTTAAGTAAGAAATATGCAGAGCTCCAGCTATCAAAGAGAGCTGCAATGAGAAGACAGGGGGCCAGGAGCAGCACCTCCAGCACGAGGAGCTTTGTGGTATCCCAGCTCTCCAACAACACAAAACCCTCTGTACAGACTAACAGAGAGGTGGTGAAGACCGAAAAGGAAAGTTTGCTTTTTAGATGAGGGTCAGCCTATGTAAATAAACAGAATCAACCGTTAAGCAAGAATCAGCTGTAAATCAAAGGTCAACTGCGGTGTAAGAACAAGCACACAGCAACTTCCAGCCCCGCTGCAGTTAACTAAGGCTATTTCTGACAGCACGGAGCTTCACGAGCGGGAAGAAGGGCGCAGTGGGGAGCAGAGCGCGGCTCCGCAGGGAGGCGGCAGCGGAGGCACAGCGGCTCACGGCGGCTCGCGGCCCGCCCGGCCTCGGGAAACGCAGCCCGGGCTCCCGCGGCCAAGCAGAGCACCGAGGCGCAGTGCGGGACGCGGCCCGGCCGCCCCGCAGCCCACAAAGCCCGGAGCTGTCGGGGGGGCACCTCCAGGCCCGGCCCGGCTCCACACGCGCAGCAGGCCGGCCCGGCGGTGCCCGTTCCTCGTCTCCAGCCCGGCCCTCCGGCCCTCCCCGCAGCTACACCTCAGCTCCTTCCCGCGGGACCCCCCGACAGCGCACAGAGCGGCGGGACGCGCGCAGCCTTACCTCGGCCTCCCCGCCCGGCGGTGCTTTACGCCGCTTTTGCGACAGCCGGAAATGAGGCGGGGAAGGGGCGGGGCCAATGGGTGGGGGCGGGGCAGGGCGCGTGGGGCCGGGGCGGGAGCGGCTGAGGTAACGGCGCGGGGGCGCGGGGAGGGGGCTGGGTTGGGGTTCGCACACTGAGCCTGGCGGGTCCCGGCCCGCTCCGTCCTCCCTTCCGCCTCTCCCAGACACCCTTCGTCTCACCGCTCACCTCCCGGCACCGCCCGGCCGCCTCCGGCTGCTCCCGCTCAGCCCCTCCGCCCTCCTACCCCCTCGGTTCCTCCCCTCCTTCCTGACCCCCCCACAGCCACATCCAGCCTGGCCTTCAATGCCCCCAGCGATGGGGCGTCCACAGCCTCCTTGGGCAACCTGTTCCAGTGCCTCACCGCCCTCTGGCTGACAAACTTCCTCCTGATATCCAACCTGAACTCAGTTGAACACCGTCCCCTTGTCCCATCACCGTCCACCCATGTATCCAGCCCTCGGCCCCCAGCAGCTCACCCCCACGCACGACGCAGCAGCTGTTGGGCTCTGGATGGACAAAACGCTCAAAACGAGCCCTTTGCCGTCGCTGAGCCGTGCGAGCAGCGCAGCCCGTCCATTCCCCGCGCTCTCGCTTTGCTCCTTTGCAGGTTCCCAACCTTTATCTGCTGTTATCGGTCTGACCCTGACAACAAGTTGTGCAAGGGATCGCTGCCGTGTCCCCCTGCGACTCGTCCCCGTCCAACCTCGCAGAGCACACACACTTTCTCTTTCTGCCCTCACCGCAGTGTTTTCGCAGTGCCCGTTGCCGGGCTGCACCGCCCGCGGGGCTGGGAGCGCAGGGAGAGGCTGGCAGTGCTTTTCCTGTCCCAGCACGGATTCAGAATTCTCCCATTTCCACATGTGCTTTCTGCTTTTTCCACCTTTAACTTTTTGCCCTTTGTGATCTCGGTTGTCTTTTATTTTTGTTACTTCTGTAGTTTCTGTTCCGTGTGCTCTCAGTGCTGCTGCCCATTTCCTGTGCATAAAGAAAGCTCTGCGCTTTTAATGCCCTTCCTCGACTTGCCCTCGATATGGTTTGATACGATACTGTCACAGGTATTACCTGAGGGTCAGCCCTTCCCCGTTTAGCACACAGACATGTCTACAAAACAGGATACAGGTTTTAGAAAACAATCCTGAAGAGAGAGGCTGCCCATGGCCGTGATATCATCAGTTGGCAAAGGGCCTCGCTGGAAAAAAAGCAGGAGGCTGAGTGTGTTTTACTCCTTGCTGTTGAAAACAATAGGACAGGATGAGGCGCTAATCATAATTAATTGCAGGGCTGGCCAGCAGGTCTGCCTCTGCACAGCATCCTGCAGCTGTACAGCGAGCTCAGCAGAGCTCTCACGTTGCAACCAGCTGCCACGCTGCTCTGTGCACCTGACCACATGCAAATGGTGGTGATTTGTGTGCAGGGCATTGCCTCCAGCTGTGGGGTGGGATGGATCATGGGGATACCCACAGTAATCAGTTGGGAACAGTTTAATTGCACTGGAACCATTTTAATTCCATTGGAACAGTCGCTTTCAGGTTTCTGCTGGAAAGCTTCTCATTTCAAGTTAAACCCTTCTATAGACAAGTTATATGAATCCAAAAGTCTTCAACCTGTTCTCCTGCATTGCTGCTGTCCCACCATACAGGTGCTTCACTTCTTAAACCACTTAAGAATAGAAAAAACATTGAGTCAGGCCAAAAGTGCACCTACCCAGAGTCCTGTGGCAGTGCCTAACAGAAGATGCTAAGAAAGAGACTAGTGTAGATGAAAAGATTTAGAGTTACCTCACATCTGGAGTGTTTTCCTTCATATCTCAACCATTTAGGGGAAAATGAAGTGGATGGGGAGCTTCACCAGAAAGATGACTCTGGATTCCTCTTGAGGAATTCATTCAACATCCTTATTCTCAGGTATGTGACATGTTTGTTTGTTTGTTTGTTTGTTTGTTTTCAGGCAAAAATCTGTTAGTTCAGAAATAGTGCTAAGGCACTGATAACATTTAAATGCTAAAGGCAAATCAAAATGCAGGTACCAGACTGACTTCCCGAAGTTGCTTTGAAGTTGGAAACAGATTGCTGTGCAAAATATACATTTCTTTCATGCAGATTCCAAATTCACACATTTGAGATATGGGATTTTCAAGTTATATTCATTATGATCTGTTTTGCATGAGGGCCTTTAAATGAAAGTCAACATTAGAGGACAAATGTTACATTATCTTTAGCTTAAAAATGAAAGTATAAGGGTCAGAAAGCAAGCAGTTTCAGTGGTCACTTTATTCTTAAGATGTAGTTATCCGATACCTAATGTCTTCCTTACGAGCAGCTGAACCTTTAGTTTTATAAGGATGTAATTCATTCTTTTCAAGGTCTATCAGTCATGGGTGGCTGTTGCTTTGTCCCGGGAGCGTGCCTTGTTTGAACCACTGATACTGTAGGCTTCAAGGAAGCACAGGCACGAGGCAGTGACGAGTTTCTTGCAAATGAGCAATGCTCATTATGCGGCATTAGCTGATGAATCTGCAGAGCTGGGCTTCCGTGAGCTTCCCTGGACACACAGGTGGAGGAGGTCAGCAGAAAGATGCACCTTGGGAAGAGATGCTTGGGAGCAAGCAGCAGCAGCGCGCAGGATGTACACAGCAGCAGTGCTGAGATGTGTGGGAGGCGATCAGCTCTGCTCTGTCGCAAGATTCACTCTTCTCTATTTTCAAATTCCTTTCCCTCCTGTGAAACATATTAATTGTGCTTCCTGCCTCTTTCTCTCTCTTTGTTTTGCTCGTCTCCTGCCTTTTAGGCATTTCATGCCTCCTAAAGCCTCTCAGTGCTGCCTTATTTCTATATTCCCATAGTGCTATTGGTCTTTTCTCACATGCTGCTAGATCTTTGTCTGGGATGCCCTTGGATCTGCATTCTCTGTTATTCTTCTCCTTTTCGCTGTCTCGTATTCCATTCACAGATCCAGAACTGGATAGCATGTGAATACATAGTTAGCAGTTTAACTCCACTGTAAATGGACCTTTCCCTCCCACCTGTAAAACTGCAGCACAGTTCTTCCACCCATAGTCATCAGTTCTTGAGTTCAAAGGTTGTGGCTGGTAGCAGTCAGCTCATGCTCATAGGTATCTGCAATCTTATTTAAGTGATTCTTGTAACAGATGTTGAGTCACACAGCATGACAGGCACTAAATGAGTGCAGATATTGAAGTAATTTTAGGTTGTTTTCTCAATGTCTGCCCAGCTGATTGTTAATGGAAATGAGAGGCTCTATAGGAGCTACTATCAGTTAAATTGTCACTATCAGCACACGTCCTCTGTCACAGCCTCGTTAATTCTAACACAGTGTTATGACTGGATGATCTTGAAGATCTTTTCCAACCGAGGTGATTTGTGACTCTCCGATGCAAGGGTGAGAAGAAAATAGAGTCAGTTATTCACAGTGACCCATCTGACCTTCTTTTGGCAGCAACAAATGCCAAGACATGCAGCAAAGTGACATTGGTCACTGATTTCTTTTCTCATGTTCTTCTAAGAATTTCAGAGTTAACATTTCCAGATGTTATTTCTGTTTATTTACGATTGCTTCCGTGCCCTGAGGTCAGATACTCACATTGGCTTTGCAGGACAGGACTGAGAGCGACACCAAATGCATTCACATATGCACAGATGCATCCTGGCACAGCCTCTGTGATGAGAAGAGCCATCCCTGGCAGCACCTGCAGTCCATACGAATAGGCAGTTTGCCTCAGAAAAGCCAAATGTTGTTAGTAAATATTTCTGTTCAATTCTCCACAGTGTTCGGAGTTGGAAGTCAGCGCTGAAATGTGGTGGTTTCAGCAAGGCCTCTCTTTCTTGCCCGCGGCTTTGGTTGTTTGGTCAGCAGCAACATTTGTGTTTTCATACATCACTGCAATCGTCCTCCACCATGTTGACCCTCTGGTGCCCTACATCAGGTTGGTAACATTCATACAATCTACATTTCCAACTGCAGAACACTGAGGCTGTACACGTGTGCCTCTAATTTTGATCTTTCAGATTTCCAGGCTCTTATACATTTCCAGGTTTTAATACTCCTTATTCAGCTTTTGTGATGAATGAAGATCAGAATAAAAGGAATATACCAAAAATGTTCATTCCTGGTTCTAAGAACAGCATGCTTCTTATGGTTTCTTTGTAGACTGAAAAGGAAACTTGAGTTGCAAATATTTTTAGTATTCATTTCTTTCTTCCAGTGATACAGGGACAATACCTCCTGAGAGATGCTTATTTGGGATCATGTTAAATGTTTCATCTTTCCTGGGTGAGTAGAGAAAGGTGTCCCTGGCAAGCTGCACACAGTTCTGGGATCACATGGTTTTAAACTGTTTACTTATTAAGATCATTAAACAGCCCGTAATTCTCATCAAAGCTAAATTTCAGGCAGTTAACTTATTTCTGTTAAGTGACTTAGAGGAAAATATATCACAGGGATGTTACCTACCAACTGCAGATTCCAGAAGGCTAAAAATGCATGAGAAAGAGAGAGGAAGAAAGGAAGAAACAGAGAGAGAGAGTGAGAGAGAATAAGAAAGAAAACAAGAAAGAGAATAAGAAAGAGAGGGAATAGTGGTAAGAGGAATATCAATGCAGAATTAAGGAAGTCATCTTACTTGAGCTTTGGTTACAGAGAGAAAAATCAATGTACTTCTTCAAGTGAAGACCAGAAAACCTTAGTAGGTCAGTTATGTCAGCTTTGACTTCCACATTCCCACGTTTCCTAGGGCAGTTTTTATACTTCAAACAGGTGCCCCCATCACTCAGCACATTCTCAGTTAAAAAAAGGAAAAAACACAGTTTACTGCATTTGGGTTCTTCATTCTTAGGTATGGCCACCATGTATGTCCGTTACAAACAAGTCTATGCTTTGAATCCAGACAAATCCAGGATCATCAAGCTTAATAAGATTGGCCTTGTGCTGGGACTGATGAGCTGCTTTGGACTTTGCATCATTGCAAATTTCCAGGTTTGTGTCCAGAGTTGGGTGTTTGTGTACTGTGATAAGATGGGATGGGGGAGGGGGGGAATTAAAAGCAAAACTTTTGAGGGAAAAACCTGTTTGTTTGTTTGTTTTTCTAATCAAATTCTCTACAGAAAGCTGTTAAAAGTAAGTCTGAATTTGGAGTTTCTTACATATTTCTGATTTTCTTTATCCACCGGGATGCGTGAGCAGCAAGTCACAAAATTCTGAACCATTGAAAGAAAGAGAAGTTCTCTTTCTGCAGGAAGCAGACTCTTGCACGTCCTTATAGAAGTGAAAGCCGTGTCTCCAGATGACAGGACCACAGCTGTAGGGTATTTTTACAGGGGAATCTGTAGGGGGCTGTAGCAGCGCCTTTAGCCACTAGAGGTTGCAGTGGCTCACTGCTCTCTGGCTGGATTAGGGCCAGGGAAAAGCAGCTCTTGAGAAGTTCCACCTTTCTCTCATTTCCCTTAGCACAGCTCAGTCAGGGATAGGAGGAAAGGACAAACAAAGCTTGTTTAAACTGCAGTAGTTCAGAGAATTGCTAAAGCTCGTTGGTTTTAACCTCATTTGGGGGACTAGAATTGCATGTCATGTTTGTCTTCTGTTGCATTATCCTTCATAGACACAGAGATTACCTGGCTACAAGTATTCAGCAGGCAGTCTGCTGTCACTCTTGTTACCTTCCCAACTGCAGGGATTCCTCCATTCAGTTTCCGTATTACTGCTCAGCGTGATAATGAAGGCAGCGTTGATGAATTCCTGTAATTGAGATATAGCTGAACTGTAAATGAGCTGCAACAACATCCCCAGAGCAGCAATACGGAGGGCTGCCAGGCGTTGGCTCCCAGCTAACTCTGTGGGCTTCCAAGAAAATCTCTTAAGTGCTGGCACATTCCAGAACTCTTTCGTTTGGGACATGAGAGGATGACTGTGTGCATGGAGCACCAGCAGGTTGTGGAAGGAAAATATTCCCAGAGTTGAAAATTAAACCAGGTTCTGTACAAACTGTTCTTTCTCTCCATAGAAATGTGTTCTGTATTACATCCACGTGGTCGGAGCCTGCCTGACATTTGGAGTGGGAGCCATTTACATGCTGGTTCAGACCATCCTCTCCTACTTGATGCAGCCAGAAGTTCACAGCAAAGACATCTTTTTGATCCGACTGACCGTGCTGCTCTGGTGCTGCTCAAGCATTGCAAGCAGTATCCTTTCACTGCAACGTGCCTCCATGGAACAGAGCAGCTTCCACAATTGTATTTGCAGCTATGTTCGTTTAACCTGCTGGCAGGACAGACTGTGCTACAGAAGGCCTACCATCCTTAGGTTTACAGCTTGTATCATGGCTTTTCTATCCAGTTTTACAGCTTGGAAACTTCAGGAAAAAAGGGCACCATCAGGGTAAGCCTGCTAGCAGGTCACAGGCTAACAAAATATTGCAGTTCTGTGATTGGGTACTGCTAGAATGAGAAGTAGAAAATGTGGCATAAAAGAAAACACTGCCAACCCAACTGTGTGCAGCACAGTGCACTCATACAGCTGGATCCCTGAGCAGGTCAGAAAGTTCTGGCACTTATCACAGAAGCAGCTGTGGAATGCATTGCCAAGGTTGATTCAGAAGAGACATGTGACCTGCCATCTCCTCCCTTGCCCAACCTAGAAGTCAAAATACAAGAAGTTTCTGGCAGAGTTTCCCAACAGCCTTCCTTTGGCTCTGTAACTCATCATTCCCTTTGAGTTAGAAGTTCTGTAAGCAGCCATAGGAAGCAGCCATAGAAATCTAGGCAAACTCATTCAGAAACAGAGCATTTCTCCTAGAGTTATCTGACAATTAGGAAACTGAACCAGCAGTTCCTATGTTCACTCCTAAACACTGTGTTTTGAAAATCGTGACTCAGTTGCATCAAACACGATTACAACACTAAAGCATTAGAATTTACATTCCAAAGACATGAGTCCAAAAATCATTGCCTAAATGCTGTTCCTGCTGCAGTTGAATTGAGGCCACCTATTTAATCCCTGCTGATTTTATTTATTCCTGGGCTGACAGCCAAAGCCAACATTTAGCCATAGACCACCTCACTGATCGCCAAGCTCCCATTCCTGCTACTGCAAAACAATATAATTTGGGTCAGGCTGGTTATTGGTAATGAAGCAAGGAGGACGAGGCTTGACATGGCAAGGAAGTCAGCTATGAGATTTTTTTGTGCTAGAGAAGAATGAGATTTTCAGCTCCAAACAGTTAAGAGCCAAATACAATTGGAGCAGACTGAAAGGGAGCAACATGAACTGATTCAAGTTAAGAACCTTGTACAGATGCCAAAAAAACCCCACAAGATCTATTGAGGTCTGTAAACCAGTATGGTCTAACCAAAATTAGAGGGGAGTGTAGAAATAATATATGCATACCTATATATATGGAAGGGGAATCAAAGGGAAATTGAGTATTTCCTAAATTAACAGTTCATCATGTAATAAGGGAGAAGTGGTAACAAGAAGTCGTCTCTGGCCATGGGAGAAGTGGTTGTTTCTGGTAGTGGAAGGCAGAAGGAAACCTAGAAATGCTTATCCACTGCTGGATAACTCAAAAAAAAACCAACGCTGGAAGTGGTAAGCATGGTGCACATCCATCACAGCCTAAGTGTTTCCACGCGGATGTTAAAGTTGATCAAGGAGGTACAACAAGGTGCAGTATACAGAGAGCAAAGATGACTGATGCACTTAGAATCAAGCTTTTCATGTTGGAGCAACCTGCAAGTCAAAGGAAACGATGCGGAACTGTTCACATCTCCGTTAGCATTCATTCTGCTGAGGAGACCTGGTAGAGAACACACAGCTCTCCTTACAGACTCCCTTTGAAGCACCCCAGTGCCAAGGCTGGAATTTCCAAGTTGCTCCTTCCTTGTCTTGAATCCTCCTTAACGTATTTCCACAGTGTTTGTTTCCTCAGTTGTCTTATACAGTGGCCTGTATGGAACAGACCTTGTGCAAAAGTTGCACTGGGACCCCCAGGAAAAAGTGAGTAAAAAAAGAAAAAAACAAATGTTTTAACAAACTCTTCTACTGAGTTCAGCACTTCATTTTTGGAGACCCCAGATATCCTAAGGGATTTTGCTTTCTGAACAGAGTAGTTGTAGATGCAGGGCGTCGTGTTCAAGCCAACTTTGTGCCATTACAGAGCCACCAAGACTTTCTCATACTGATTTTATTTTCTCCCCTTCTCTCTCCCTGTTACACAGGGCTACACGGCTCACATTGTCAGTACTGCCTCCGAGTGGTCATTAGCATTCTCCTTCCTCAGCTTTTTCCTCACCTATATTCGTGATTTTCAGGTAAAATCAACGTTAATGTTATGTGCTCTGTTTCTCCAGACTTCCAATAGCCTGACACGATGCAGGGTGATCTCTTTGCCTGCTTCTAAGCTTGTGTGTATCAGTCATCAAGGCTGGAGGACCTGTGGTGTGAACAGCTCTGAGTGGTCCTTTCTTCCTCAGTAGGGCACACTCCTACTGCACTGGCAGCATCAGTCGAGCTCCAAGCAGCTTCACTTGCACAATCTGCCACAGTCATGGGAGGTTTGCTGTAGTGAATTATGAAGTTTATTATGTCCAGGAGGACAGCACAGGATTGGGTTGATAGTTCAGGAGCTGATCTGTGTTTTGGTCTTTCATCCAACTGTCCCTGCTGAACAAGTGATGAGCCTGCTAAGCTGTGGTTTCTTCCCTTTTTTGCCTCCACAGAAAATTTCCCTGCGTGCAGTTGCCAGCTTGCATGGACAAACCCTTTATAACACGCCACAGAGCTTTGCGACTGATGAGCAGAGGCTGCTGACAGCAGGGAGCATCTAATGAAGGCAAAGAGAACGAGTTCTCTGCATAACTCAGGAATGTAATAGCAATAACAGTTCGTACTTCTAAGCGTTTATTTTACATATAAAAGAAAAATGAAGTGATTGTATTCTACTTGACACAAAGGGCTTTGCTTTTAACCCACGCAGCAATGCAACGTTATCAGTATTGAACACAAGCCTGTAACATTTCTACACATGCTAATGTCATGAAAAAATTAAATGAAGGTTATTAAAAGATACATGTGTCATCTCTTCCCAACGGAGAGGCAGCACAGAATTCACTTCCCTTGGCCTGTTCTCTGCAGTGTTCCCCATGCCAAGCGCTTTGGGATGCATGGAATGCTTCCATCCCACCAGCTCTCCCGTTGGAGCTGGCCTCTGCTGCCAGATGGGCAAAAAAAACAAACCAAAACGCATTAAACATCAGGAACTATGGTAGCTGGAAGATTACAAGTACCAATGGAGTCCTGCATGTGATCTTGATGCCCCTGTGTGCTTTTCTAAGCGTCCACAGTCTCCACTCTGACTTCCTTCCCCACATCGGTCTCTGTGGTAATGACCCAGGTGGACCTTCACATGTTCCAGCAGTAACTTCTTCCACTTTTGTGCCTTGTTTCTGGAGCAGCATCTTTTCCCCTTCCACCTGCCAGCAGTGCTCTTCAAACTGCGCCATCTGCTCTATTCCTGCCACGTCCACCTGTGCAGGGAGCTGAGGGCTCTGCAAATTCTTTCTCCACATCATCTCTCGCTGCCAACCTTGCCATCGGAAATCAGCCGCTTGCCCACATGTTGCAGGGAACCCAGGGTCACTTCCATGTGATCCAAAACAGCTTGAAAGGTGAATGTGCACATGTTCATGTGCACTTTTCATCACTTGATGAAAGCAGTCTGCAGCAGCTGGCTGCTGGCACAGTTTCCAGGCAGCCTCTCACGCTAAGCAACTCTGACAGCTGGGTGTTCTCATACAGAAGTGCTGGTGCCTTGGTGGGCTGACCTCAAATGGAGCAGTAACACCTTTGTGCAGGGATAGTTCTTCTGTCCACACACTCTGACCACCGCATTAGGTTGATGTCAGCTGGCCCAGTGCTGCCTTTGCCTCCCAACCTGCTGTGTCCAGTGCTCAGTGCCTTTTGTTCTTTCAGCCCACCAATTCCTAGAAGACTCCCACCGTCTCTTCATGAACACTTGCATGAAAGTGAGTTTTGTGTAAACACATCAAGCACGATGCCTTCTGGTGGCCACTGATTGGACCCAAGGGAATGGCACAGAGGTTCAGCTTGGACATCACAAAAAGGTTCTTCACCAGCTGGTGGTCAGGTACGGATCTGGCTCCTCAGGGCAGTGGCCGTGGCACTATCAGTGCTCCCAAGATCCTAGCTTCCACTTCATAAATAAATGCTCAGTAGATCATAGACTTTAAGGGATGAACAGTGCAGAAAAACCCAATCTGCGCTACAGACAACATGGCTGCATGAGGAGCAGTTCCAACGACCTGCAAGGTCCTGGGCTGTTAAGTCACTTTGCTGCTACAACTTTCCCATATCGGCACACCAAGAGGTTTGTCTTCGCTCTCAGAGATCCTCTCAGCTTCCAATAGAGCTCTCCAAGAGAGATGCCTGCTCTTGCACAGATGTCTTGGCTTCAACTTTCTGAATTGCCCATTTTCCATTACTCAATCACAGGGAACCACCGTCTTCACTTTTTTCTAACAAATCTGACTGATCACGTTTCTTCAAAACCTTGCAGCAAGGATTCTTCTCTGAATTTTCACTATTTTGTCATAATCTCTACAGAAAACAGAGGAGTAAGCAAGCAGTTTGTTAGAGGAAAAGAGGTTGTGAAAGAAAGGTGATACGTCACAGAACTTAAATCCTGAAGGATTTAAGAGGATAAATGAACAGAGCTTGATCTGTTTCGCTGTACATCATCAGAATGTAAAGATGTTAAGACAGACGACAGGATAGACAGAAGACATCTGTTGGAAGAGCATCGCGAGCTCAGCGAGACATCGTGAGCACAGCGCGACACAAGGCAAGAGGCTGCTTCTCTTTCCTGATTGCTGTCCCAGTGTGCCGGCTAGGATGGACGCAGCTTTCTTCACAGCAGTCTGTACAGTGCAGCATTCTGGGTTCATGACAGTGCTGGTAACACACCAGCACTGTGGCTGTTGCTAAACAATACCTGCACCAGCATCCAGGTTTTCTCTGTTTTTCACTCTACCCTCCAGCAGGAACACAGAAGCGAACAGAACCAGGACAGCAGACCCCAAATTACCAAAGCGATGCTCCACGCCACGTAACTTCATGGGTGTTTGTTGATTCTGTGTGCACCTTTCCAAGCAACCATTATGTATGCCGGTCTCACTTCAACCAAGTGGTTCAAGCATCAGCCCGCTGATGGCACACATTAAATTCTTTATTTTGCTTCACCTGCATGCACAACGTTCACTTCACCTATGAAACTGCATTTATCTCAATCCACAAATCTTCTTGCCTTCTGCATTCTCCTCACGCAATGGGGAAGGTAAATGAGCAAGCAACTCTGCTGGCTTATGTCAACCCGCCGCACCCAATACGTAGTGAATAGTCCCACTTTTCCCACAAAACACTTCAAGACAGGCTTAGCCAAACTTACGCTGCTTCCATACTTTCAGGAACAAGATGAGACAAATGTTTTCCTCATTGGTGTCATTCACTGATCAAAAATCCCACCTCCCATAAATTAGCCTCTGTGCTTTGCATATTTACCAAGAAAGTATGTGTAACTCACTTGCTCTCTCTTACAGAGCAAGTTCCACAGGGATCTGTGATGTTGAATAAAGCCATAACTAGGTAAGAAAAAGCAACGCTACGTTCTGTTAGCAGTGCATTCATGGCAGCAGCAATAAAGACTTCAAAGAACTGCATGAAGTCCTTAAAAATTCAGTGATGTGACAACATTTAATGTGGCACAAAGGGACATGGGTCAGCGATGGGACCTGGTCAGCTGATGGTTGGACGTGATCATCTTGAAAGTCTCTTCCAACCTAGCTCATCCTGTGACATGGACAACAGAGAGGAGCAGAAGGCCTCCAGACCACATGACATCACATGCTGGGGAAACACTGAAGAGCTATAAAAATCATGATGGCAAAGACAGCTTCGGTGCTCTTTCTCTTCTACAATGCAAAACGTAGGCAGCATCAAACGAAGGAGACATTCAAATAAAGACTGAACGAGTTAACGGAAGAGACATTCATCAGGAATTCTTAAAGATACCACTCACAGACAAAGAAATGTATCTTTTTTGCTTAAATAAGGAATGATTCAGTTTAACTCATTAAAGTAAAACAAACAACCCACCCTACCCAACAACCAAATAATCCTACAACCAAACTTCAACATTGCACATCTGTCAAAGGCCTTATAAAGGCTTACAACAATAACTGCAGGAAACACGTACCGAAATAACTTTACTGGTACACTTCAGCAGCTGTTAGTACTGGTTCCCCTGGATATCAGCATCATTACTGCCTGAAGACTAATCCCCAAACCTCTTAAATAGCATTTATTAAACACTGACCATGGACCTTTTTTGACAAGTGACAGTTCCTAGTAATTCACAAAAGCTGTCATGCAGTATAAAATATTAAGAAAACAAAAAAATATACATTTACAAGGGGGGAGGGTGCTATTTGCACTCTGTCTCTAACAGATGGGCTACAAATTTCCAAATTGGGGAAGTTTATTTTCTAAGACTAGTAGAGAAACCCCTTTAATGCAAAATACAGAGGATATGCTAAAAATAGTAAAAACACTCTCTTCTGTATTCTGATACGCATACATGTCCCAGAAGCACAATCTGGTGGTCCAAGTCTTTTATTTCTAGTCTTTAGTAGGAAAATTATTTTTATAAATACACATTATAAATTTCCTCAAGGTCCTCCTTTTTCCAGAAATATTCACCTTCATTCAAACGCAAAATTTCTTCTTCAAGTCACTGAGATGAAGGTGAATACGGTTCAGACCACCACCACCTTCAGTATTTCAGATTTGCTGCATTTTTTTTACGCATTTCCTCAAGTGCTGCTTCCCGCTCTCTCAAGAGCTGCTTGAGTCGTTTTATCTTCTCGTCCCGGATCGTTTCATCCAGGTCTGGGGGAGTCAAAGGGAAAGCATCATCTCTGAAAGAGCCTTCAAAAAGTGAAGCATGGTCTTCACAGGACACTAACACTGGAATATCTGAGTCTGTATCATCGCTGTTTTGGGAGCACGGCTCTCGCTCAGCGTCTGTTGAGGATACAAAGTCTGTGGAAATGCTTCGCTGCAATAAGGCAGGTGGAGGAGAAACACTTCTGTTTAGTGTGATAGAACTTCCCCCACTGTATTCTGAACTTGAGCTCGTGGCTGACTTGACTGATGCTCTCCTTCTCTTTCCACTGTCTGGCAGTGAAAATTTTGTTTTTCTTTTCTTAGATAAACCCTCTTCTAGATCCAAAATAACCTGTAAGATCAAGAAACACACAAAGACACTCCTGTTAAACTGAGGACCATTTGACATGACACGATCACAGTTACTGGGCACATACTGCAGGAGTTACTTATTGCTTGTTTCTTAGAATCACTTTCCTAGGCAGTAGATCTGCTCAACATAGGGTTCTCCACATACAGTTATCAAAACATGAAAAGGCCTTTGACTGAGTAGAGTACAACCATACAAAAGAAAATGTAGAACACGAAGGCCGAACAGAACCACTTTCTATGGATAAAAATCATTTTCATGCATTAAAATGCAAGGCTTTACAATAAAGGAACCTTTCCAGAAGCACTCCAGAATGTTCCTATCCAATGACAAAGGACTAAGTTCATAAAGACACTGCAACTCTCAACACCTCGCAAGTACATGAGCAAATTTCTCTAAACAACACTGATTGTGACAAAGTGGGCAGCTCTTTTGTGAAGTGAGACACATCCAGCCATGTGAACGTCTGAAGTGCCTTCAAATAACAGCACTTGCCTGATCTGGAATACACAGATAAAGCTGCCCAGGAAAATTCTTGATTGCTCTGCATATATCCATTGCACTACTTGATAAGCCTAATTGTTCGTAGAAGGCTAAATACGAATCAGGGTCTTATACAGAGGTATAGCTCCTACTCCCATAAATGCTGTCCTTTTCACTGTTCAGTCATAACTAGCGGGTCAGCATCATCAAAGCATTTGCTCTTCAGGTTTCTTCCAGCTGAACCCAGAAAAGAGGATAAGAAAGAAAAAAAATAATAATAAAAGAGTACTCAGGTCATACTGAAATCACTCAGCTCTGCAGCGGTACAGAAACAAGTCCAAGGATCAGCTCCCATCGTGATCTAACAATTATCGACTTCCCCTGACAAATCCAGGTGAGACAGCCCAGGCAAAAAGCACAACCCCGTACTGACGACACTCACACTGCCTTCTGAACGTGCTGCAGCACACATATTTTAGCACCAAAAAAAGTCAAGGTACCTTTTCCTCTTTAATACATTCCCGATGTCGGTCTGTTATTGTCACATCTAACGAGGAGGAAGTGCAAGAATCATTTTTCTTTTCCAAGCTGTTACTGGAGCTCACCCTCTCATCTGGTTTCTCACAGGAGGTTGTTAATGGTATTCTCTTAAGGTAGACTCTCTCCTCCTTATAGAGACCAAATTTTGTCCTTAATTGCAAATACTGTTTCCAATGTGGCTTCTCTTGGTCTTTATTTTGATTAACTTTTCCTAGTGAATACATCTTTTTACGCTGGACCTGCAATACAGAAACAGTAAGAGAACCATGAATCTCTCCATGTATGTAAAAGCCTTAGTTTACTCAAAGCCCTAATGACAATTTGTTCTTTTCCACAAGCTGCATTTAAGACATGTAAGCCAATTTTGAGGAATTACAGGCAAATTATCATAGGCCTAACATTAATTACTTAAAACATCAGGTGCACTGCACAATATCCGGTAAATGCAAAGTCCAACTAGTAAACTACAGAATTAAAAGAAGCAACAGGGGCATCACCTATCCTAAAGGCCGTAAGTATCAAAGGCAAATAACAAGAGATCAGTGTTCTATACGTCATCGCTTTCAGGCTGATGAAAACAATTCTTATTTGCATTGTGGTTGATAATACCAACGAAGCACTATTAACCACCTCCAACATCTAATCCTCACTGTAACCTGAACTGGCTTTTTTAATATGCAAGATCAAGATCACATCATTACATCTGGCACCCATAGGCTCGCAAAGTTAAGGACCAAAAGCCAACAACTGAAATGCTATTTTTCACAGATGTGAAGTCAAACGCTACCACTTGCCATCATAAAGTCCTCAAAGAAAAAAAGTCTACTTGAACGATTTTTTGGGAGGAAGAGATCCTACAGTCTACTGCCATGAATAAATGTCTGAAATGTGCATACGCACACTTATCTGACATTTCTCTTTGGCCTGGTCAACAGAAGTATACACTTCCTTCCGAATGATTCTTCACCTGGAGGCAAACTCCTTCTGTCTTCAGAAGCAACTGAAATCTTGACTTGCAATCCTTCATAGGTACAGAGTTTGTGGAATTTGCAGCTATAGCCTTTGAGATATTTCTTACGCTATGATTTTAGAAGAATACACAGGCAGTCAAAAAGGGGACAGCTCTGTTGCCATTGAAGATTTTGAGCTTCGCCTGCCTGATATCAAGCCACAAGAAAAAGAATCCCACTGCATCACAGCATGAAAGAAAGGAAATGTAGCTCTTGCCTTTGGCTCTATCAGCCAGCAGAAATTGGAGGAGGAACATCAGATTGTCTCAGAATGAAAACCTCTGTTTGACCGCTTGTCTTCCTTTCACATCATTCCAAGCTTCCCTACTTCACCCCATGCCTACAGCATCTGGCAGCAACGTTAAAAAGCAGAAAGCAACCAGAGCTTAAAGGCTGAACAGCTTACCCATATTCTTATGTGCGATAACTAATCTTGTGAAGAAATAGAGACATCTTCTCCCTGCCTTTTTTTTTTTTTCCTTTATGCCTTTTCCCATTTGCACAGAGCAATTTAACTGGGAAAAGAATAACCTTTTCAGCTTTTGAACTAAAAAAAACAAAATAATCTAATTTTAAACCAGCATTTCTGGTGACAGGTTACAAGGTAAAAACAGTCCGTCAACTTATGAAAAAGCCATTTCACTTAATCAGACCCAGGAGCATATAACAAGCAGAGACTGAGATTGTCACGTTTATTGGAGTTACCTTTTGCCAGTCTTCACTGAAAGCACACTCGTGTTCAGACTGAGGTAAAACAGCACTTGCTGCTTTGGGGGAATGAATCACTTCCTTGCCATCTTGGCACGTATTTTCCTGCATCCCTAACGCCGTAATTGGGGTTGTTCCACTTGAGATGCTCTCCATGAAGGGCAAACTTTTTCCCTGGTTTACAGTGGAACTCTGCTCCTCAACACTTGGTATCACCAGAGCTGCAGATGCAGATTTTAAGTCATTTCTTAAACTTCCAGGTGAAGAAGCTTTAGAGTTTGTACACACTTTAGGATCTTTCTGAGGTAACGGCACTCCTTTGTTTTTGGATAATACCAGATTCACCACTTTATTGCTTATTTTAGTGACTTCAGTAGAATCAATTAGCTTGGATGTTCCCTTTTTAAGTGAAGCACCACAAGAGGAAGATGCCTGCATGTCAGCTTGGGCTGATAGAACATCAGAACCTCTCCTGGTCAATAAATAGACTTTCCCATTGCACATGACCAGAGCATTATCCTTAATGGACGTGATTTTTGTTTTGCTTACACCAGAACCAATAGAAAAGCGTGACAAAATATTTGCAGAGTTCACTTCTACATTCTTCATATCTGACAAAGTTTTCAAGATCTTGGAAGCCACGTTATTTGATGACTTTACAGGAATAAGGCAGGGCGCTGGCAACTGCGGACTTTCTCGCACAATCCATTTCATTGGTGCGTGCTGGCACTGCTGAGCATCAGACGTTCCTGTCTCAGGAGAAGAGCTATGTGCCTTTTGTGGAGCTGCCATTTGCAACGTTTTTGAAACATCTGGGGCAGGTTTGGGGTTGTCAGCTTGCAAACGCTTGGGAAGAACTGTTTTCACTGCGTTCACAGGTGACACATAAATCACCATTGGCATTTTTTTACTATCAGCTCCATCAGACACATTTGTTGCTGCGGCGGCAAGTATTTTTTGCTGGATTGAAGCCGGTAAAAAAGAAGCTGGGACAGATTTCACTTCTGCATCCGCTGGTATCTGGAGGTGGTGGCCAGAGGGCAGTACTGGAGGCTTCACAGAAATGGGATTATCTTTGGTGTTTCCCAACATGTGTGCAGTGTGACTCTGCTCAGATGAACTCGTTACGGCAGCGTTCTGCAAAGACTGTCTATCAACCGAAACACAACTACTCTGAATGTCAGCAGCTGATTCTGTCGTTACGCTTTCTTTATCAGAACCTGCTCTAACACCTCCCTGTTTGTCTAACGTCCTTGGAAGGATAATCTTTCCAGAATTAGGAGACTGAAAAACAGGTATCTTAACAGATGAAGATGCAGCAGTACTGGCAAGCTGTGTCTTAAAAGCAAGATGGACTGGACTAGAAACATTCACGTTAGGATTATTTGACATGGCTGAAGACTGAACTACTGGCACAAAGTTTCCAGAAGGTTTAGAAATTGGGAGTAATTTCAGAAGGTTTTTTCCATCTGGTCCCGTCGTCTGAACTACTCGGTACATACAGCCTGCAATGCTTAACAAAACAAAGAAAGGAGACAAGAAAGAAAAAAAGAAAGAAAGTATAAGTGAACACAGCACAGATATTTTAATTAATGTCCATCAGTGAATTGTACACCCAGTGCTGCTATGCCTTAGAAACAGACTAGCTATCAAAAAACTCCAGATCTGATTTTCAGCAACCACAGAGGCAAAAATCATGCTGATCATTCTATATATACATTTTGGGTTAGCATTTCAGAATACTACAGACTAAACATCACATCCAACAATTACACCATAGAGAAGCAAGAAAGAGCGTCCTTCTCAGATAACAATGAGTTTAAAGACCCAAGGAAACATCTTAAATTATCCTTCTCTTCTGCTCACTGGGCCTTTCTTTCTCCAATGGAAAAAAAAAAAAAAAAAAAAAAAGCTATCTCCAGCTTTAACAGAAAAGCTGTATTTTGCTCCTTGCTGTATTAACACCCATAGTTAGCGATAAGAAGTACGAATTTCAGGAAAGCTTCAGGAAAATACAGGCAGATTAATCACTTGACAAGATGGAAGCAGAAATTACTTTAGACAAACTAGTGGAAAAAATAAAGTAAGATGCAAAATACATTCACTTTGTGAAATAAGATGCACGGTGTCCAACTCACTTGCCTACAGCTCACCTGCTCATTCTTTCTCTGGACAGATACATGCTACAAGGTCAGTCATCTTCAAAGAAATTAAAGAAAACAAATGTAATCAAGGAACACATGGAAGTTCTGTATGATTTATAGAAACAGGAGTCTAAGAAGAAAAGGGCTTCAAGAACTAGAAGGAACACAGAGAATCAGAACCGAAATCTGAAGATGAAGATGTGAAGACAAAAAGTCAAAACAGCAGACAGACAGAATCTCATCAGTTCGAAAGTTGTGACTGCTTCAAATGCCAAGATAGGAATGACATAAGACTTTCAAATCCACTGCAAGACAGAGAGACGCTCCCACTCCGCACGAGTTCCCCTGAACGCATGGATCTTCCCCAGAGAACTCCTGGACTCTCAGTGGAACAACCTACTGCCCCAAGCACTGCCAACAGGGCACAGCAGGCTGATGCCAACAGGAACAGAACAGTTCCTCTCGCTAGAGTAGAAAAGATCCAATGAACAGCACGTAGCTTCATGGCTTGACATCAGAACCAGGATAAAAAGGCAAAGCTGCCAACTCGAGCATCAGCCACCAAAAGTATTCTAGTTCTGTCCTACTGACTTTCTACATCAACAAATTAACTGAAAACATGATCTTATTTCCCAAACTCAGTCCAGATGACAACAGTACTGCGTTCTGCTTGCTGTCAAGTAGTTTTTCAACCACTGAAACTGTTTTTCTGGCAGCAAAGTAATACAGCTGGGTCTTCCAAGTCAGCTTAGAATACAGCCATTAGTAGAGAACATCCACGCATGAAGCCGTTGCATCTGCTCAAACGTGGTCCTTTCCCAGCAAATGAGAAACCAGAAGGGCGCTCTTGACTCCCTGATTAGATCAGCTCCTGGTTGTCAGAGATCGCATTTCCCTTGATGGCCAATATAAATGTCTGTGCTACTGTCTGTCTAAAGGCTTTAGACATGCAGAGTTTTCTTTGCTGTAACCTTACAGGTAGCATTTACCAAAGTATTGGACAATTATGTCCAATTTCATTTCTAGGCATTCGGTGTGGAAAAAGAAGAGACTGAAGTAATTTATCGGTGCAGCGGTCAGGAAATTCTTTGTTTTAAAAACAACAGCATCCTGGAAATGACAGCATTGCCAACACTCCACGTAGTTCTCAGTGGATGCTATCAGAGCAGTCAGTGGTAAAACAGAGTAGGACGTTTTGGAACCAGAAAGGTCAGCTGATAGAAACTAGCACGGAAGCATCGTGATCTTACATAAATATTTCTGCTTAAATGAAGAGCAACAACTAGAAACACTTAAATGTTTGAATGTAATTAAAGCAGAAGAAAATAAACAAACAAACAAAAAAAAACCAACGTGTTTTTTGAAGCACTTTTAAACCTCCCAGCTCCACTGATGATGCAGAACCACGAAGCTCAGCACTGAGCTCCTAGACAGCACTTCGAACCACCGTCCAAAATTCTCAACAGAGGTAAGTGACACCAAAGTGACATTTTCTTCAGCAAAAACTGTTATTATTTTGCTACAAAGACAGCATGTGTGGCAATACCAAAAGCTTCCTCCTCAACTACAGGAGTTGAGCATTAAGCAACCAAGGAAAGCAGTGATAAGAGAAGGAAACAGGAAGGAAGGATATTTTTAACATATATATATAAGCACCACTTTCATATCAAGCTAGAAAAACAGAAAATAGATCCTGTATTTTCCTCTGTTGGAATGATTCCTGTTTTCTTCACTCATACAATCAACCACAGCAGTATCTTTATATTGCAGTCTTTTCTTTCTGGTGAGCTGCTTTTTCAGCTGCCCATCCACCCAGTAACCCACTTCAGAAACAACTTCCTCCTCATAACTATGAATAAACCAATCAGGGACCACAAGTTCTACAAACCTCAGAAAACCAACTTCATTTATTTCAATGGGCACAATCAAATCCTGGAAGCGGCCGAACAAGACTGAGCATAAATTGGAGGCCTAAGCCCAGGAACAAATTAAATAAACTGTGACTGCAGTTCAAATTCCCTTCACACAGCCATGTCCTGTCCATGCGTAAACTGAGTATCACAGTTAAGTCTTGCTGTTATCACTGAACAAAGTCTAGAAAGCGATTCTGACTTTCTGTGCGAAGCCAGAAATCCTGCCCAGAACTTTGGTGAAAGCCTTTCCCAACAGCTTCATATTTTCCCATAATCCAGCAACTTTCAGCAACGGCAGCAAAAAACATTCAGTGCTGGTTCACAGCTCTGTACAGAAACACTTTCTCCCGCCCCAAAACAGCCCTTGCGTAGGAGAACAATTAAGAACAATCAGGACAATCAGGAACAATTAGTAACAATTAGAACAACGACTCCCAGCGCCGCTCGCCATGGAGCGCCCACCAATGCTCCCAGCACAGCCGGCTCAGCCGCGCCGCTCGCCGCCAGCCCCGAACGGCAGAAAGCCCAGAGCGCAACGAGCGGCCCCACAAGGACAGCAGCCGGGCGCAAAGCCGCCGTGCAGCCGGGAGCCGGCGGGCCCGACCGCGCGTCTCCTTCCCGCACGTCGCCCCGTCGAGGCGCCCAGATGCCGGAGGCGGGACACGCGCCCTCGACGGCCGCCCGGCCCTCCCGCTCCCGGCTTCCCCCCGGATCCTCCCCAGCCCAGCGCCCCGCGGCGGCCGCCCGGCCCCGCGCGTTGCGGCCTCGCCCCTCTCAGCGCCGGGCCCCGCCGACGGCGCGAGGAGGGTGGCGGGACCGTACCTGGCGGTTGGCTCCCTGCTCGGCCGTACCGGGCCCTGCCGAGCCGCCTGGGAGCGCGGCGGCGGAGACGGCAGCGGCGTCGTTGCCCGCCCCCGTCCGCCCTCCGCCGGGAGGGGGCGAGCGCCGGGCCGGCCCGCACCGCGCCGCCCGGGCCCGGTACTCACAACTGCTGTGCGCTGCCCGACCGCTCCTCTCGGCTCCGCGAGGCCCCCGGCGGGCGGCGGGACATGGCGGGGCGGCCTCAGCCGCGGGGCCGAGCGCAGAGCCGGCTGCGAACAACGGCCGCGGCGGGAGGGGCGCGGCAGGCCGTCACTTCCTGTACAAGAGCCGCCGCTCGGGGGCCGCTTCCGTTCCGGACACTTCCGGGAGAGAGAGGAAATGGAACGCGACTCCGCCCTGCGGCAGCGAGGGACATTGCGAGCGGCGGCGGCACTTCCGGCCGGAAGCGGTTGGCGGCGTCGGGGTGGGAGAGCTTCTCGCGGGACCGGAAGTAAGGGAGTGAAGGAGTCGCTCCTGGCGCCCCCTCGTGGCCACATGGCGCCATCGCAGCGCCCCCTGCCGGACCCGGGGCGCACAGCGCCGCTCCGCTCCCCGCACAGAGCGAGCGGCAGAACCTCGCGCTGAATCCATTCGTGCAGCCTCCAAGATTCGCGGCGCCTCTGTCTGTCACGAGAGGAGAACTTGACTGGAGAGTAACTCGGTGACATTTTGCTTTGCCTGACTGCAGATTGTCACAGCGACATGAAATGCAGAGCACACGAGGGGCTCCTCGCTGTGCTGGGAGGAGCAGCTCAGTGGAGCTCCGTTCTTCCACCTGTGTTGGCAGGTTGCTCTCACCCGTGAGAGCAGCTCTGCTGTTCTTGCAGTTTCCTGCTCAAGTGTTTCTCTTACATAGCTTATTTGCAGACACAAATCTCAGTTCTTCCAACCAAAGACCAAACCGTGCAGCTGCTTTTCAACAGAAGGTGTCCCAAAGATTCTTTGAACCTCCACACCTGCAGTCTCTCCTCCTAGGAAACAATGCCACTCCATCCTCATGCACACCTATGACCAGCAAGCACCCAAAGTCTTTGCTTGCACAGCAATGCTAGACGTGACACTGAAACAGCAAAAGCTGTCCTCTTTAGAACATGAAGGAGATGAGTGTGCCTTAAAAACACGATGCAATACCCAGCTCTGCATTGCCCTCATCCAGGGCTCAGCCTTTCATTCAGGTCATCCTGGCAACCCCTCTGTGTGCTGAAGAGGAGCATGCTGAGAAGCACCAGCACAGCCAGCAGCTCAGTTCAGGCTTAGCACAGCAGGAGGACACGGCTCATTCTCAGATCTTTCTGATGGTCCTCACAGCTTTTGTATTTACTGTAAAAAAATAAAAATAAAAACACACCCCCAGTTCATGTGGCTCATAGGCTGCTTCTGCACTGGTCAACAGATGCCTTCAGAGTGAAGAAGTCTGGGTGTATGGGATTGATGCAATAGTTGTCTTCTTTCCAAAGAGGGCAGATGGACACCAATTGTGACAACAGATTAATCTACAGACCTTACATTTTTTCATGTCAGAAACTATTTTTATTTCTTTTATAAACGAAAGTAGTACCCACGGTGATGAAAACCCACAACCATAACAGAACCCCAACCATAACAAAGAAAACAGGCTATTCAGCCTTGTGACACTTCAGAAGGAGCCATTTCAACGGAAGGGGGAATTTTTACATGTGATACATGAGAGGAATAAAATACCTATCCTACAGTTCTAGAAGGACATCAGCCCTTACCCACTGAGAAACTATATAACAATGCCCTTAAAATTTGCCTGTCTAAGGCAAATCCTGCTTTTAACACTAATGTGTGAAAACAATAATATCAATTTATTCTTAAACTGACATGTATTTGTCATGTTGGAAAGAGTGGCATTTATCATCAAAACTATTTATAAAGATGCATGAACGTTGAGTGGATTTGAATAATAGCAACAGAGAAACACGTCCATTACCTATAGCTGCAATAAATGACTACTAAGCCACCAACAGACAGACAAATTCATTCAAAATAACTGCAGTAACAAATGCATGGAAGGTACAAAGCTTTTGCTGGTGGTTGGTTCACACAGGGGGCAAAGCATGGAGTGCAGCTCCTCCTGGCTCAGATGGCCTCTGCTCTCCCTTCTGCCATTTCTCAGTTCCCAGAGGGTTAAACCCCGATGGATCTAGGTTTGTTCTGTCATCCTGGCTGCTTTTGTCTTTGTTAAGTTTTCCTCAGAGCGGTCCCGCTTCAGCTTCATTTCCATTGGGTCATCTGCATCATCTGTGGCAAGAAGGGAGGAAGAACAAAAGTTTGCAGCCTTTCAGACCTCAGTGCAGCAACAGCTACCCCTGACAGCAGCAGGTAAAGCTACCAAGCATGCCAGAAAACCTATGTACAGGCAACAGGGTCCTTCCCTGCAACACCATCCCGCAGGGTTGGTGGGTATCAATGTGCAACCTCTGGATACATCAGTGGGCACAGGGTTGGAATAACGAACTCCATATGAGCCAGGGAGAGGTGGGGTTCCCATCCCTGGAGGAGTTCAGAACCACGGAGATGCAGCACTGAGGGATGTGGGCAGTAGGGGTAGGGTTGGACTTGGGGACCTCACCTCTGGTGAGCTGGGCTGTTCTGTACTGCTCCTCTCGGACCTGCTTCATCAGCTGCAGGTTGTGATCGCTGGCCTCCTTGTGGTCCACCATTGGGAAGGGGTAATCCTGACCTGGTACGACAGAGACTTGGCAGTAATAAGCAAGGACGTCTCACTGGGTTTACAGCAAAGCGAATTCTTTATGGAGCGGTGTATGGAAGGCATGGAGGATATAATTTGTCCCAGTTTAAAACAAACAAGCAAAAAGAACAGATTTTTCTAAAATCATTTTCAGCAGACTGTGGACAAATGAAGAGAAGAAATGTAAAAATCGAAAGAAATTTGGAGCGTAAAGCTGCTAATTCCAAGTTATTTGCTTTGGCAATATAAGAAAGTGCTGATGCTACAGAAATGACCCAGCTTGCCATTTCTGTGAGAGGCACTGATAACAAACACGATGCCACTGGATAAATGGATCTTTGGTGCCATTAAAGGACACAGCTAAACTTCTCGATGCAGCCTTGTTTGATGTTTCGATAAAGAAATTTTTTAAATTATTTTGATTTTTGTTGGAAAAAAAAAAAAAAAAAAAATCAATTTTTTGGTACATTTATGACTCCATTTTCAGTCGTAAATGCACTGCCTGCAGATGTTCAGATTGAATGCACAGCGTTGCAATCAGCTTTTCAACTCAAAAAATTGGCCATGCCTCTTTATGGGACTTTTACAAGACCCCTTTTACCTGAGAAAAACGCCCCTCGCTCCACAATCGTGCCTCATCCATGTCATCACTTTTTGGTAATATCTACATTTGTCACCAACTGTTTTCAAGGATGAAATGCGGGAAGAGTAAAACTTCACCAAAGATCTGTGATGAGCACATTGGGGACTCACTAAGAATCGCAACCACTGCCATCAAACCAGGCTGTTGCATTTACAAAGAGTGGGCTGGGTGAATCCATTGACAAAAGATAAACGCACGACTCATGGTGGAAGTGTGGCACTTCCATGTCACACCTGTGATTATTTTCTTACAATTATCAGCAGCAAAATCCTGAGCACAGTATCTGAGCTACCTATGATACATCCTGCTTGCTTCTGCTCCTCTTCAGAGGCCGTCCAGGGCTCGTAGATGTACTTAGAGGGAAAGTTCTTTAGAATAGGCAAGTACTTCCTACAACACAAGAAGAATAAAATGTTTTTATTACAGTCCTGCAGACAAATACACTTAAATGTAATCCAACCTACACCACATTCATTCTTGGTGGTTTTGCTGATACTGCAATCCATGAGAGTTCTGATTCATTTTATGCAAAAGATCTTTTTCTGTTCTGAATCCTCCACCAGTTAACATCACATAAACAAATAACAGGATTGATTTAAGCATTACTTCAGCTTTGACTTCATCCAAACTATTTTCACTGTAGACTTTCTCACTGCAAGTACAACTTAGGACAGAACCCACTTTTAGACTCTTTCAAAGATCGCTGAGGAAAATGTCAGCAAAGCCAGGTGTGCATTCCTGGGACGGATGGACTCCAGGTAATCAGTGATGTGTTAATAAGGCTCAGTCCACATCTGGGAGAGATGGGCTCCTTAAGGAGCTCATAAACTTCCACATTGACAGCATGGAGTGGAGCACACTCGTGTTCTCCCAGCAATTGGACACTACTGGAGTCTGCAGGCACTCACAGCCAATGCAGTTCCATGCTCAGTCATCACCTCCATAAGCACAGCCTTTGGGGTTTCCTTCCATGCTAAGTAAACCACAGGGATTGTGTTTCATGCAGATTGAGTTACCCAGCTCCTGCTGTCAGAGGAGCAGGGAAGCAGCACTGAGCAGAAAGCACCATGCTGTGTGTGGCCCTACCTGATGTACTGCCCCTCTGGGTCTGTGCGCCTCCCAAAACGGACCGAGCAGAAGATCCGTGTGTAGTGGTGGAAGAAGGCACTGGCTGACAGCCACATCCAGTTCCCTGCATTGATGCTGTAGTCAGCATCTAAAAGCAGCTCTTCAAAAACCTGCATTTTGGGGACAGGAAGAGAAAAAACACCTCTGAAATGGCTGCCTATGTGGTAAAAACACAACCGCCCAACATCCGCCACCAACCAACCAACAACGGATCAACAACCACTAATCAATCAACCAACAACCAGCCAAACAATCAACCACCACTAACCAACCAACAACCCAACCAACAAAAATCATCACTAACCAATCAACAACAAAACAACCACCCAACCAACAACAAAACAACCAACAAATAGAGGCTGGTAGATGGAGGTTGAAGCTTGCGCTGTGATCAGGATACTCTGCACACATGGAAGGAAGCTCAAGCAGGACCTGGTGTCAGAGAAACCCAAAGCCCAAAGGTCTGACTTTGAAGAGTGCTGCAGACCGAGCTGGTCTCCAATATTATCACCATCAGCCAAAATCAGACCTTGGGGATGGGAATGGCTTCTCACCACTGCACCCTGTACAGCACGGCCCAGACTCAAGAAAAAGACTGTGAGATTTTTATAAACCATGAGATTTTTAGCAAGGCTCAGTAATAAAGCACTGGTAGAGTCATAGAATCATTAAGGTTGGAAAAGACCACTAAGACTGCCAAGTCCTACCACCAACACATCCCCACCTTCCCCACTTCACAGCACCATGACGGTGCTCACGGTGTGCAGGGCTTTCTCAAGACCAGCCAGAAGGGAAAAAAAAAAAAAAAATCACCAAACAAAAAGAGAAAACCCAAAACCAGAAGTGAACCTTCATGCCCTCCTCCCAGCTGATCCAAAGGTCCCCGCGGGTCAGGAAGCAGGCGGCAGCGTGCCGGGCAAGGTGGTGGATCCAGCCCTCCTGCCTCAGCTGGGTCATGATTGCATCAATCCATGGGAAGCCCGTCTGAGCCTGAGGCAGAAATCAACGTCAGCCCTCCTGCGTGGTCCGAACCAAAACGCAGCCATCGTGGAAATGCACCTCGTTACCGTTTTCCATCTGTGGAGCCTCTCAGCATCCTCATACCAACGGATCTGGAGGCAGATGGGATTCCCGGCCATTTTGGTGAAGTTTGGTGTTGCTGATGCCACCGTGTAGAAGAACTCCCTCCACAGCAGCTGCCCTTGGAGCGACACGGGGGGCAGGGAGTGGTGCTTGGCCTGCAAAGACACAGAGATCGACGCTTCTGTTTGCTCATTCCGTGCAGCTTCACTCATTTTGTGATGCCCACAAAAGAAACGTTAATCTTAACCACACTGCTGCCTCCACGGTGGTTTCCCATGAAAGCCAAAGACCTGAAGCAATGCTTCTTGCACCAAAGCTGAATTCTGTTAGATCTTGTTTAGCCTTGAGCTTTCCCAATCTACCTTCCAAAAAGGTATCGCATAAGGATTTTTGATACTAGACATACACTGATCAGCATAGTCTGGATTCGTAAGACTGTGCCAAAGTTGCATTATTTGCATCATCTCTCTGCCAAGAAGGTTAAACCCCAGCCTCAGAAGCATTAGCCTTGCTTGACTATGGCCGATTTTCCCCTTACCTGAGCATAAATGTTTGACAGCCTATGAAAGAAGCTGCGGACTGACAGGCAGCCCATGCTGAAATAGGGGCTCAGGCCGGTGGTGCTTGGAAGCAGTGAATTTGGGACTGTTTTCGGCTTGGTGAAACTGGCCACCCAGCCCTGAAATGAGAACAGAAATCAAGGTTCAGGCGGAGCAAAGTGAGAAATGTTCAGCCAATGGACAGGGATGGGCTCTTGGCTCTTGGCTCATGCGCATGCAACACACCCATGGAAAATACTCCGACCACAATCCTCCCATCAAGAACAACAAAATCCCGAGGTGGAGCTGCTTAGAGGGCAAATCCTCAGCAAGAACTGGAGGCCACAGCCAACTGGTTTCTCGCAGTCCAGCCCCAACCACGCGCCATTGGATGGCACCAACCTCAGCCCACCCGCACAACCATCAGGACAGACCTGGTCTGCCAGGTGCTGCTCCAGGCGCTGCAGCCCTTCGCTCTCCCCTCCTCTCCATGGGGAGATGCTCTCGGGGGGAATCTTCAGATCCGTGGGCAGAGGGACCCTGTAGCACTCAGCCAGGCCCAGCTCAGGGGGGCTGCACCTCCTAATGTGAAAGAGAGGGAACCAGAGCCAAGAGAGTTTGCCAGACCCCATTCACACACCCAGACCTCCTCTGTTGTGGCACAGGGGAACCAAAGCACAGCCAGAAACCCCAAGCTGAATCTTCCGTGGGGGAGAAGGAGCCCATCAGAGCCAGAATCCAAGGTTGGAGAGCACCAGGATGTGGTGAAAGAGACCTGGAATTCCTTGGCCTCTCCTCTGCTCAACCTTCACATGCACAAAAAGTTTGTTTCAATGCACCCTACAAAAGCCTTCAGACTGTGCCACCCCCACCTGCTCTCCTCTCTGGACAGCAGGATCACATCAATAACCCTCCACGCCAAAAAGCAACGCAACGTCATGACTGAAAGTCACTGTCATCATTTGACGCCACTCGTTTGGGCAGAGGAAGGCCCTGCAGGTCCCCTGTTGGGTCTCACTTACTGGAAGTCCTCAGCTGTGAGATTTCGGACTGGCATCTCCGGGTCCCCGAGCAGGGACAGGATGTGAAGGAACCTCTTGTACGTCAGCGGGGGAGTCCCACCATTCAGCTCCAAAATCCTACGCGTAAAATAAAATCAGTGCTCGTGGTAACATGGATCAAGAGGGAAACTGGAGCTGTGTGTGGATGCGTGGGGAGGTGACAGCACAGTAACAGCCCCAGCCTGTGGAGCAACAACCAGTGGGAACAGATGGTTTGAATTCAAGATGGAACACCACATCCATCCTTGTGTTCACACCAATTAAGGGCTTTTCAGGGTGAGGGGTTAAGGCTGTTTTAATGAATACCTCCCTATCATTATTAACTTCATTATCTGCGGGCTTTCAGCTGTGAATAACTGCGTGGACCCACAGTGACCCACACACCAGTGAAAGTTGATCAGATAGATCCCAAAAGGCAGACAGAAGGATGCGTACAGAAGTTCTTTTGAATGTAGGACCATAGAATCATCAAGGTTGGAGAAGACCCTCATCTCATCCAACCATCAGACCATTCCCATGCGCTAGTGAATTTCTCCTGCTGTTTGAGAGTAGTCAGTGGAAGGGCTTAAAGTGAATTAAACTGCCCACAGGGGAAAAAATAACAAATTCCTCAGGCTCCAATTAGAACCAACATCCTGTGCAACCGCTGAAGCTTCTTCTGCCAACTCGGAATTCTCCAGCAGCCAGTGCCACTACCTCAGAGAGCCCCACCTTCTCAAAAGGAACTCATCAGAAGAACTGAGATCCTCAGCCTTTCCTCCATGATGTTTGCTAAATGTAAAACAAACCTTTTGGAGATGCCTTGCTGGTCTGTAGGGCAGCCACGTACCGTTGGGTGTCGTAGAGGCTGTGGCCCATCAGTGAGAGCACCTCGAAGCCCAGCTCTTCTCCCAGAGCCCGAATGTTGGCCTCCATCTCCTTGTAAAAGGGCTCCATCTCCGCATCCAGAGTCACCTGCGTGATGTTCCACTTCTGGACATGATCTCTGACTACAGACTTGTACTCTCCTTGAATGACCAGCAAGCAGGAACCCAGCTGGCACAAACTGCTCCTCAAATCCTCCAGGGATTGCAGCAGGAAATGCCACCGCAGGGCTCCTATGTGCATGGCGGACGTCATGAAGGCTCTGTCCAGGATGTAGACGGGGTAGACGACCTCGGAGGACTGCAGTGCAGCCAGCAGAGCTGGGTTGTCGTGCAGCCGGAGGCCCTTCCGGAAGAGGTGGATGGTGCGGTGCTGCATCCTGCCCACAGCTGTGGGAAGGGAGAAGAGAAGGCTCTGGAAAGACTTCATTGCACCAGTGGTCATCGTGGACGGTTGGGCAGCAAACCCCCAGAGGTCCCTTCCAACCCCCGTGGCTCTGATTCTGAGATCTGCCCCTTCCAACCTCGGCCATTCCACAATTCTACATTTGCTTGGAGAGTGCAGCATCCCCATGAAGGAATGAGGGCAAGTGATGGCCAGAAACAGAGCTCCTAACACTGCTCAGCTCTGTTTGCAGCAATCTTTTCTGTTTTTTCATAAGCTCTCATGGGAGAGATAGGACCAAAGTCCTGTGTACACAGCAGGTCCCACTGCTCAGCAGCTGAGTCCCATGCTCACAGGGTTCTCCCCACACTTACAGATTGACAGAATCATTAAGGATGGAACTTCTCATCTCCCCAAGCCCAACCCCAGCCCACTGTGCCCATAGAAACATCCCTCAGTGCCACAGCTCTGAACCCCGCCAGGGACAATGAGCCCACCGTTCCCTGGGCAGTCTGTGCCAACACATCGCTGCCCTTTTGGAGAAGAAATGGCTCTCAAAACCCAACCTGATCCTCCTCTGGAACAACACGAGGCCGTCACCTCTCATCCATCGTTACCCTTTGAAGCATTGCAGCTGACCTGAGGGCTGGAGCTGGGGGAGCTCAGGGCAGCTCACAGGGATGCACTCAGGGAGCAGCAGCGAGCAGCAGCAAGGAGCCCTGCCTCCCCCTGGGTTTGTGCCAACCTGCTTCTTGTTCCAAGCACCCACCCAAAGAATCAGGAGACAGCGGATGAGCACAGGATGAAGCAATTATCTCTAACCTGCTTCAGCTCCTCCCAGCAAACCTCCCTTCCTACACCCTCCTAAATGGCCGCAGTGCTGACGCAGCTCTGCCAACCTCACACCGTGCCCAAAAGCACACCTTGGCATCGCCGAAAAGCACCCAGCGCAGCCCCAGCTATAACACAGCCCACTGAGCGCCCCACAGACCCAAACCCACAAACTCACAGGCACTGAGGAGCTCACGGAGAGCACCAGGAAGGAGCCCAGCACCGACTGCACGCCACGGAAGAACAGGAAAAGCAAAGCACCAATGAATGGGGAGCACCCAGCTGGCACGTGGGGCACGGATTCACGTGTAGCGTGCAGAGCAGGGAGTCTGCAAGGGCTGCTCTGAGCACCACGGCCCCATCTTCAGGTTTGGATCAGATATTAGGAGAAATTCCTTCTCTGAAAGAGCAGTCAGGCACTGGCATGGGCTGCCCGGTGGGATCACCATCCCTGGAGGGGCTCAAGGAACGTGGGCAGCCAGTATGGTGGGATGGTTTGGAAATCCATGCGTTTGTGCAGTGATTATTGCACAGATATTGCCCTCTCATGGCCAGAAGAGCAAAAGCACCAATCAAACACACATCGCTAATTACTATAGAATACCCCGAGCTGGAAGGGACCCACAGGGATCACCAAGAGTTAAAGACACATTGCTGGTTGTGTTCTCCTTTCCAGGAGCTTTATGTAGGGATGAACATCACAACCCATGGGTGCCCTCCACGCCTCAATGCGTTCAGCCATCCCTTTTTGTGATACGACACAAGCCTGAGTTTGCTAATTAAAAATCACCAAGTTCTGATGAGTCAAGTTATCATCAGAGTCGGCTGATGGGCGTTGCTGTCCCTTGAGCTCTGCCCTGTTGCAGACTGGGCTGAACGGTAATTAACGCTAATTAACGAGGTGCCTTTTTTCAAGGTGCTCCTCTGCTCAAAGCCAGGTCAGGTCCCTGCACTGTGCTCGAGGTCCCCCATGGAATCACGTTTCTACATTTCACAAGTTGGCTGCTCCAAAAGTAATGCCTCCTGTTTGTTTTCATGGCAATTCAAGAAGCACAATCGCACGTGTTGATGGAGCAACTTCTCAGCTACAAAGCTTCATTTCTTTGCGTTATTTGTACGGGTACCCAGACAGAGAGATGCGAAAGTTTGGGTCTGAGGACCTGGGGCTGTCGTCACCCCACGGAGCCAACGCACAGCGCTCCTCCCCGCTGCTCCCTCTGCACTGAGAGCGTGACAACAGCGCAACGGCACAGCGCTGCACGCACACAGCCCTGCGCCCGCACCTCGGAGCTGTGCAGCGGAACCGTCACCAAAAGGACACCTCGGGAGTGACACAACACCGCCCCCGGGGCCCCGCGTTACCTCCCCGCTCGGAGCCGCGGTGGTCACCTCCCTCCTCCTCGTCTTCGTCCTCCTCGGGCCCCGCTGCCCCAGTTTCCCCGCCTGGCCCTGGGGCGACACGCAGCGCTATTCGACTTTAGGTCACGGGGCCGCTTATGCAACGCACAGCGGGGGGGCACCGGGGGCCGGCAGGGCTGTGCCCGCCCTGCGGAGCTCCCATGGAGGCGGGGAGCGAGGTGGGACATCGGGACACGGCACAACCCCTGCCGACCCGACCCGACCCGACCCGACCCGACCCGACCCGACCCGACCCGACCCGGAGCCCCGCGCTGTGGGCGTGGTCTCTGTAAGCCAGGCCCCCATTGCGCGATTTTTCCCTCCTCGCGGGGGCGTGGCTTATTTCCCGCCAGCAGATCTCCGCCAATAGTCGCGCGCCTCCCCTTTCGGATTCGAAATGCCGCCGCTGAGGAGGAGGAGCTAGGCGGCGCCCAATCAGCGCTCGTGTCTACGGTAGAGGGAGGAGCTAATCGTCAGCGTCTCCTCCCGTTGCTAGGCTACAGCGGAAGTCCCGCCCCTCGCGGTGAGCGCTGTGGTGAGCGGGGCGGCGGGCGCGAAGGGTCCTGGGGAGGGTGAGTGGGGGGCGATCGGCTGGGAGGGGGCGGCCCTCGTTTGATGGGGGTCACTGGGTTTAGTGGGGGGCGGGAGGCGTTGGGGCGCGCGTGGGGTTACATGGGCAGCAGTTATGGGGGGGTCGGCCATTGAGGTCGGCCTGGGGGGGACGGGGGGAAGGGTGAAGCCAAAGGACCCCAATGCAGGGTGAGTGGGGTGAGGGGGCCCTGCCCCATTGGGGGGGTGGGAGCTGGGCATGGTGTGACAGCGCGTCACCGATTGCCCCACAGCTGGGGGTCGGAACGAGGTGGTCCTTAAAGCTTCTCCCAACCCAAACCTTCCTCCGCGTTCCTTAAGGGCGGCTGAAGAAGAGCCACAATGCAGAGAGCATCGCGGCTGAGCAGGGAGCTCGCAATGCTGAGCGCGGAGCCGCCGCCCGGCGTCAGCTGCTGGCAGAGCGGAACGCGGCTGGATGAACTGCGGGCACGTAGGTGGGGGGAGAGCCGGGGGGGGGGCTAGGGCCCCGGGGGTTTCGGCGCCGGGGGTTTGGCAGTGAGGATTGGTGGGTTGGGTGCGGGGACCTCAGAGGTCCTCTCCAACTCTGAGGGTTGTTTGTTACAGAGCTGTGGGTGTGCAGGGGGATGGTTGGATGAATGCCTGTGATTTTGAACGTATTTATGCTCCAGTATTGTTTTGTTTTTAAAGAAATTATAGGAGCTGTAGAGACACCCTATGAGAAAGGGATATTCGACCTGGAGATCGTTGTTCCTGAAAGGTAAGCGAGCGATGATGTCCTGCTGCTGTGGTGTTCCTCTCCATGGTAAGTCAATACATTTGATATGAGGCCTTTCCTTCAGCCTCCCCGTGCAGAATGTGGTTATCTTCAGGTGAGAGCCTTCACTTATGCCATGTAGTTGTTATTCCTGCTGGCTGAACGGTGCACTCCTTGCTGGGCATCCTGAGATGTGTGGTGAATGACCTGCAGGTGCTGTAACAAGATTTCTGCACCGGTTGTCCCAAAGCTCCCTGGAGAGCAGCTTGTTCTGAGTGCAAAGCTTCCTGCTGTGTTTGCTTCTCTGTGGGAGAAGCAGGGAAGTGCTGGCCAAGCACAGCTGGAAGCAAAGCTCTGCTTCATCCCAGGATTACAGGGAGAGGATGTCATTCAGTAACTGTGAGGGATTTGTGGCATTACTTGGGTGACAAAACGACTGGGGTACAAATACAGTTTTGTTTCTCAATGCTGATCCCTTAAAGGTACCCATTTGAGCCCCCGAAGATTCGATTTCTGACCCCTATCTACCATCCTAACATCGACTCTGCTGGAAGGATTTGTCTGGATGTTCTTAAGTTACCACCAAAGGTAAGAGAGCGCTGCTTGGGCGCAGTAAGTGAGCCTGAGGAGGATAATGAGCTCCTTATCTTTTTCTTGTAAAAGCCTGATTGAATGTCTGTTTGCTACTGACTTATTTACGCAGGAGCGCAGCAGTAGAGTTTTTGTGTGGCCTCTCCTTTGTTTAGAGATTAGAACACGACCTTCTTTGCTCCATATAAGCTTCCAAGGCTTTAAGGATTGTGGTGGAAAGGCAGCCCTCTGAAAATGGGCCGCCCCAGCTGAGGCACAGCCCAGGGCTCCGTCAGCTCCCCCAGAGAGGCCTCAGCCTGCGTGCTGAGAGCAAACCGTGGGGCTCTGAGCCCTGAGTTTCCTCCAGGCATCCCCAGGGTTTTCCTCTCAACTGCTTCTCTCCCCCCTCCTCCTGCAGGGTGCGTGGAGGCCCTCCTTGAACATCTCCACGCTGCTGACCTCCATTCAGCTGCTGATGGCGGAGCCCAACCCCGATGACCCCCTCATGGCAGACGTAGTACGTGGGCTCCTCTGAGGCTTTGGGAGCTGTGGGATGGGGTGGGGAGCAGCGGTGCCTTTGCTCAAGCAAACTGAAGCGAGCAGCAGAATGGTGTGATTTGTGTGGTGTGTGCATGGCAGTTTGGCTCTGGCACCAGGAGTCCTTCAGCCAGGACTCTGAAGGGAGTTTATAAACCCCCAGTGCTCAGCCTGAGCTTCTCAGTGTCCATATGAGGCCAAGGCTTCCTCATTGTGTTTAGTCCTCAGAGTACAAGTACAACAAGCAGCTGTTCTTGATCAATGCCAAGGAGTGGACTGAGAAATACGCAAGCCCACAGAAGAGGGTAAGAAATGGGCTTTCCTTTTCCAGCTGTGTGGGTGCTCCTCACCTTCTGTGCCCACAGCTTGGAGGGGGAGAGGTGGTGCAGGGAACAATGATTGCTCCCCCCATGGAAATGAGGCAATGAGGCACTCGGTTGCAGCTTCCCAGGAAGTTTGTGGGATGAGCAGCACTGATGGAATCCTGAGATCCCCTTCGTTCTGCCTCAGCTCTGCCCAAACTGCATGACCTGCTGTGGCAGGGCCTCGTGCTCAGCTTCTCCTGCACGTCAGGAGAGCTCTGCAGCTGATTGCTCTCCCCAGCTGCTGGTGGAGCACAACCTTCCTGCTGCCACCCTTTGTATTTTCCTGCCTCTGTTCCACATCCTGATCCACCTCACAGATGAGGAGCATGGAAGTAAACTGCATTGAAGCAGATCAAAACCTGTTCCAAAGAATCAATTACGTTTGGGCCGTCTCTGTTACCTGAGTGCTTTCCACCCCGTACCTGATTTGCACAGCATCCTTTCCAGGAGGGGGAAGGCTTTCTAATCACACAGAGATGGGAATTAACTCAGCAGTGCTAATTACATAAAACTAAATTATTCACAGCTGTTACTTTTTATTTCTTTGGAGGCTTTGGAGGAGAAAACAAACCAGAATGAAACAAAAACCACCAATGAATCTGTCACACAAAAAAGAAAAGGGAGCACTGCCAGCAAGAAGGAGAAGAAACCTCGCCTGGATCCCTGAGTGACTTTTGTTCCTGATGTGGCTGCCAGCTTTGCTTTCACTGGGTCCTTTTTTCTTTACATGAGTAAATATTTTAATATGTAATAGAAGCAGGCTTTATTATTTCTGTTTCCTAGGAGTTGATTCATTTGTTTGTTGAGAAATTATATAAATAAAATATAAAGCTTTAATTTACTTTTTTTTTTTCTAGTTTGCTTGGGCTCTTCCAAATATCCTGAAGCAAAGGCTTGTAAGGCTTCCAGAGAGCCAGCTCTTAGGTTCCATCTGCAGATCATTTAACCATTAACACCATTTAACACAGCTGGGCTGCATCTCCAGGAGCTGCACAGAGAAAAAGAGCAGCAGAGAGGGAAGGGCTGAGAAAGGAGAAAAAGGGCCCAGAGGGGTGGAGGGGGGCAATGCAGAGGAGAGGGGCAGCGAGGGGTGGTGGAACAGAGCTGGGGGAGGATGGAGGATGCAGACGTCCTGGTGGTAGAGCAGCTCAGGAGGTTTTAGAGGCAGGGCTCTGTGTTATCACAGCTGTTTGCCTGGCAGCAGGAGCAAATCTGATGCTTGGCCTCCACGTCTGCGTAGATGGGTGCAAAGATTTGAACCTGAGCCCTGTCCCTGCTCCAGGAAAATGAGCCACCTCATCCTTACCCACGCGCTGGGCAGACGCAGGACTCAGCAAGGCGACTGATCTGCACAGCTGGGCTGAGATATGCAAGAAAACAGAGCGTCCTTGCCTGCTGCTGTTCCCAAGGCAATCTGGCTCATCTCTGCTGCGCTGCCAGTGGCCTGGAGAGCTGCTCCCAGCATCAGTCAAAGTTGTAGTAAAGGCAAAAGGCGAAGAACATAGCGAAGATCTGGAACGGAAGGAGGAGGGGGGAACAGGTCAGCTGTGCCAGAGCAGCGCCTTGGTGCAGAATGAGGCTGAAGGACCTCTGTGCTCTGCTCCTGGTGCAGCCAGGCACCAGTGCCCTGCGAGGGGCTGCCCTGTGCTGCGCAGGGGGAACTGCTGAGCAATGCTTCTCCTCTCCAGGCCTTCAGGAGCAAAACAGAGCTCGCTCCCTCAGTCCTTCCACCCGCCTCACCCACGCAGGGCGGCAGGTTGCCTTTGCACCCCTGAGACAGATCTGCTCTGTGGGGGTGGTTGTACCAAAGAGAGGCCTTGGGGGGGGGGAGCCCAAACCCATCCGTGGTCCCAGAACACACAAAGCACCATTCCTTCCCCTACCAGCAAACAGCACCCAAATGAGGCGACCCACCGCCTGCCTCATCCCCTCCAGCTCTGCTCAGTACCTCGATGCCCAGCACGGCCAAGCTGCACACCCCGGGGACAGAGATGTACTTCTGCAAGGTCTTGCTGAAGGTGGGGAAGCAGCCCTGGGCAGGAGGGGAGACGATGGAGGCATTCCTTGTGCTTCACAGGGCTGCAGGGAGCTCAGAGACAGACCGAGGGACAGGGAGGTTGGGACAAGTCGGGGCATCACGGCGGGGCAGCGCAAGACCTGGGGAGTCACCTCTGCACAGAACCACAGCGCAGCAGCAGCGCCCCAGGCTCCAGGCAGCAGCTGCCCATGTAGCCCTACCTGCTCATGGATGTAGCCAGGGTTCCTTTCCTGGCACTGCTCCCAGCTCAGCAGCTCTCCTGCCTGCAGGAGCCCATCCCGGGCACAGCACGCCTGCGGCCAGGGCGTCCCAGGGTGCAGCTCCTGAAAGTGGGAGCCGTTCCCAAAATCTTCAGGTCCCAAAACGCCACAACAGGAGAACTGAAATGGAAGGGAAACACCATCAACGCACTGTCGAAATGAAGGGACTTTGCTCAGCGGGGAAACAGCCCAGCGTGAGTCCTGTGGTCCTTAAGAACCACCCCCGTGGTCACGGTCACCCTGAGCAGCACCCATGGGTGTCCCACACCTCAGCAGGGGCCTCCTGGCCACTCACTGTCACCATGAGGGTATTCCAAGCCACGGAGAAGACCTCAGCGCCCTCATCCCCGCAGTAATTCCTTCGCAGCTCTAACAGGAAGAGCTCTGGCCGGATCTGTGGGACCAGTGCCACCTGTGAGCACCTGGGGTCAGGTACCAGGTATGGGGACAGGGACACCACACAGCCACCTCACCCACCCAGAGCCATCAGCTTCAGGGGACAGTACCTGCTTCCAGTGTGCCAGGAAGAGCACAGCCCCGACGAGCTGTGTGACAAAGACAAGGCTCACGAGGACGAAGAACTGGAAGGCAGCAGGACAGAAAGGTCAGAAATCATCCTCAGCCCACGTGCAGCTTGCTCCTGCTGCTCCTCCCCTCCTCTGCCACCCTCCCTGCTCATGCACGGGGACAGGGGGACAGGAAATGAGCATGTGGTGCATGGGGACAGACACAGCATCTTTACAGCTGTAAGGCAGAACATGACAGGGGCTGGGGAAGGCAAAGATATCTTTATAGCAAAGATGTATCTAGATACATGGTGCCTGCACTCAAAAAAAGGGTTTCTGGCCCTCAAAACTGCAGGAAAAGGATCAGAAATGCCATGTGGGACGAGCCTACAGAAAGAGGGAAAAAAGAAAGAAAAGAGAGAGAAAAGAGAAGAGTCCACCTGGTGCTTTACAGAATGTTCTAGGCTTTAAATTCCAAGTCTCAGAAGGTGGAGACTGGACTGGGGAGTTTGTTGGAGGCTGATGGTGCCAGGATGGGGACTCTGGTTCCTCTAGGGACATCCTGCATCCCACAGCTCCCTGTCTCCCAGTTTCCCCTCACTCACCACCAGCAGCAGCGGCCGGCTCCGGCGCAGCGCCCCACAGCAGCCCAGGAAGCCCAGCAGCGAGAGGGCGATGCCCACAGCCAGCAGCAGGTAGGCGCCCACACTCAGCACAGGCTTGGCAGCCACAATGTCCTGGAAACCAGCCGGGTCCACAGCCACCCAGACCCCCACGCTCACCAGGCAGATCCCCCCGGCCTGTGGGACACAGCAGGGTCACAGGGCACCTCGTGGGGACAATGCTGGGGTCCCCTCCCTTGGACAGGAGCCACCCTGAGCATCACATCCCAGCTCTGCACGGACAGCACTGCTGGGCTTCATGGCTCAGTGCCCTGCACCCCTCCATCCCCAGCAGGACTCACAAACACCAGCACGTTGAAGATGAACATCAGGTACTTCATGCAGCTCAGGACACCCATGGGGACCTCAGGGCTCTGCAGGCAGTTGTGTTTGTCCCTGCAGAGGGGAGAGCTCAGCTTCGGCCCCCGTCAGCCCCAGGAGGACGAGCTGCTCCTCAGAATACTGCCACAGAAGGGATGGGGGGACCAGAACTGCCAGGGGAAGCTGGCTGCTGGCACACCTCCCTGTGCTGCTGGATCAGATGTGGGGTGTGACAAAGTGCTCCATCCATGGGGCAGCAGCCACAGGGAGCTGGGATGCACACGTGGAAGGGATTCTGCCCTTCCCCAGAGCCCGATGGGTCCCTGACCCCCATTGGGCTGCAGTGGGTGACATCCAGAGACCCAAAACCTACAGGCTGCCTCTGCCCCCAAAGCTTTCCTACACTGTGCTCCCAAACCCCATCACTCACCCCACAGGGCACCCTGTGCACCTCCAACTGCCACCAGGGCCGTCCGCACCAGTTTAATGCCGGAGAGGTCGGAAAATCCCCCGGGTCTCAGCCGAGCAGCCGAGGAACCCCTTCCCACAGCAGGGCATGAATCATTGATGGGAACCGGATCCGGCAGCGGGGAGACTCCGGGGGTAATTAAAGCTGTCCTTGATGGACGGAAAGACGAGCCGGCGGCCACCGGGCAGGGGCAACCTGGGCTTCAGTTATTGTTGCCCGCACAAGGCAGGGAATGCCTCGACGCCTTTTGGAGCTCGGCCACGCGGCAGCCAGCAGTTCCACCATGCTGGGATGGACAGACAGCGGGACAAGAGACAGACGGACAAGGCCCGTCCGCGGATTCCCTCCACGCCGTGCTGATGCGGTAACGGAGCGGCACTGCCACCATAGGAGGGACACCAGCGCTCACACCTCGCTCTCTGGATGCCCGCTGCTCTCCTCCGCTGCTCCCCGGTGCGCCCCCTCCTGCACGCGGCTCCCGGTTATCGCCGCCCCCGGTTCCCTCCATGCCTGCAGGGGCAGCCGAGCGCGCGGCTAACGAGATGGCGCCGCCGCGCTAGAGCGCCTTCCATCAGCTGGGCGGCTCGGCCAATCACAGAGGGCGGCGGTGTCGGGGCGGAGAGAGACGGGCAGCAGATTCGACCAATCATAGCGCGAGCGCATCGAGGCCCCAGTCGGGGTGGGGCTTAGAGGCCGGAAGCGGCCCGTTCCCTTAGCGTCGCTTCCGGTGCCGCCGCCGCCGCCCTGCGCGGGATGTAGCGGCCGGTGAGTGCGGCGTTGCCTGCGGGGCGGACACGGGGCGCGGTTCCGGCCCGGTTCCGCCGCTCTCAGCTCCGGTGTCGGCGTGAGCCCGGTGCCGTTGACTCTGCTCTTCCTCCTTCCCCAGCGCGGCGGCACAAGGACGCGGAGGGACCCCAGGAACGCCGCCGCCGCCGCCATGGCGTCCCGGAAAGCCGCCGCCGCCGCGCAGGGCAACGGGCTGGCAGCCGCAGGGCGGGACAGAGCCCACCTGGAGCTGGCGGAGCTGGGGCCGCTGCTGGAGGAGAAGGGCGAGCAAGGAGCGGCCGGAACCGCCAGCGTAAGGCGCCCGACCCGGCACCGGGGGTCGGTCCGGAGAGGGCCCGGTGCTTCGGGGTTAACCAAAAGTTTGCCCGTTATCCCGGGGGCGGGTGGAGCGGGGAGGGGCGGGTTGGGCGTGAGGAGAAATCGCGCCTGAATAGCGGCGATGCGTCGCCCGGCTGCACGGAGGAGTTGGGAAGCGCCGAGATATGGCACTGGGGGGGGCTGCGGGTCCTTCCAGCCTTGAGGACTCCGTGGTTCTCTGATAATCGAACGGTGATCGGTGCTGTGCTCTGAGAGCTTGGCCCAAAAACGTGTTTTAGTTCTTATGCTGCCAGCTGAGCTGTGCTGCCGCTGCAGGGTGTGTTCAGCTCCCAAAGCTGCTAATGGCAAAGGATGGGGGGACTGGGCCGGGCCATGTGCTCCGGGGGCACCCGGCTCCAGGACAACCCGGCTGGGCCCAGGGGCTCTTCCAGCTTTGGTTGTAAGGATGAAAATCCCTCGTGGTAATCCCACCTTTAAACTAGGATCAGTCTGGGATTAGCCTGCCTGAGATGGTTGAGGCGGGAGCAAGTTGCATAAGTGGTGGTGACCGGTGGGTTCTGTCCGACCCCTCGGGAAGGGATGAAACCCCAGGTGCTCTGTGTGCCTGGAATGGTTGCAGTGCTGTGGGCAGGGTTGGTTCCCTCCAGTGTTTCTCCCTCTAGGCTGAAGACCCGCCATGCCCAGTGGCCCGTGAGGAAGAGGAGGAGGTGGTTCGTGTGCTGACTCTGCCTCTGCAGGCTCATCACGCTATGGAGAAGATGGAAGAGTTTGTGTATAAGGTGTGGGAGCTTCCTGGGATCCCAGGGGGCAGCTGGAGGCTGTGCTCAGCCCTGCTGGGCTTCAGGGGCAGCGCCAGCATCGCTGTCTGGGCCTGGGAGCTCAAATGCTGCCGCTGGTTTGCTGGGTGCCTCTGCTCAGCACTTGTGCTCGTGGTCACCATGATTGGCAAATGCACGAGAGCCAGCACAGCTCTGTGGCCAGCCAGGCTTCCTGTTGTGTGACTAAAATGGAAGGGAATTCTGCAGTGCTGGGAGCGGACGCTCAGTGTGCTGAAGGGTTAAATGCCCTGAATTGTCTCCAGCTCCTTAGGGGATGTGGAAGTGCTCTGCAGGATGTGGGTGGTGTAAGGGATTCCACGCGGTGTTGCGAAAGCCGAAGTTCCTCTCCCAGAGGAGAGTTTGAGAGCCTTTCAGCCCTGGCCGTAGGCAAGAGCCGCAGGTTTTGTTCTGTGTTCTCCCAGGGTGATTCATTCAAGCCTTTGGGCTGCCTCACTGCTGGTGCCACCAACACGAGTCGCTGTGTTGCAGGTGTGGGAAGGGCGCTGGCGTGTGATCCCCTACGATGTGCTGCCCGACTGGCTGAAGGACAACGATTACCTCCTGCACGGGCACCGGCCTCCGATGCCGTCCTTCCGAGCCTGCTTCAAGAGCATCTTCCGAATACACACCGAGACGGGCAACATCTGGACTCACTTGTTAGGTGACCGGGGGGCTGCGGGGCTGCGCAGCGCTTCCGTAGGGCTGAGGTGTGCTCTGCCCCTGTGTTAAGGCAAGGGGCTGCCTCTGAAGGGCAGGTTTGCTCCAAGGGACTGATTTGACCTCCTCTCTGTGCCCACCGCCTTCCTTTTAGGATCATGTGCCCCTCTGGCTCTGCACGTGTGGGCAGCTCAGTTGCTGGTGGCTGGGAGCTCCTGGGCCTCTGAGTGAAGGGAGAACAGGACAGCTCCTCGCAGCAGCACTGAGGCCTGAGCTCGGTGGTGTTCGTGCTTTTCAAGAGCTGATGGCCCCATTGGATGGGCTCAGAGCACAGGAGGGCCTTGGCCAGCATTCTGCAGAGTTCTGGCCTGCATGGAGACTCAGAGGCTCAGGGTCTTCAAGAGCTGGCTGTGCTGTGGCCAGATTGCTCCCACTGCACAGCGTTTGAGCACTGTGGGCGAGCTGTTTCTGCTCCTGGGTTGGAGAAATGTGTCCTGGGCCAAACAGCGTCCTGTAAAACCTTCCGTTGAAACACAGGGCGCGCGCAGGCTCTGCCTTGCAGGGCACAGCCGTGCCTGGGATTCTCCTGGCTCTTTGCTGTACTAAGGAGGCATCGTGCTTGTAAGGGAGAGACCCCGAGGCACTGATTCTGCAGCAGCCATGCAGGCCTCTCTCTCTCGTGTCCCTTCTCACCTCCCTGCCATTGAGCTCTGCCTGTCTGGGCGTTCATCCATCACTCGATGCTGGCTGTGCCTCTGCCCGACGGCCCGTCTGTTGTGTTTTCTGCAGGTTTTGTGTTGTTCCTCTGCTTGGGAATCCTGACCATGCTGCGGCCCAACATGTACTTCATGGCTCCTCTCCAGGAGAAGGTTGTGTTCGGGATGTTCTTCCTCGGGGCGGTGCTGTGCCTCAGCTTCTCCTGGCTTTTCCACACTGTCTACTGTCACTCAGAGAAGGTCTCACGGACTTTTTCAAAGTGAGTCGGCGCCGGGGTGGTTGTGTGGTGTCAGGATGTTCTGACTTCTCACGGCACTTCCTCTCCAATTCGCATTCACTGGGATTTTGTTCTTAGGGGAAGGGAGCGTTCATGCAGTGTGCAGCTCAGAAGCAGCAGGGTTTGGGTGCCATCCCTCAGCACCTTGCGTCTGGCAGCAGCTCTGAGGCCCTCAGGGAATGGGGTCTATAGGACTGGGACCCTGTGGGATCTCCCTGGAGAATGGCCTCAGTGCCTCTTGGAGCAGCACAGTGAGGAATGGTCCTGGTCTCACTGGGCAGCCGTGGGTTTTCCAGTTTACTGGGATGTTTTGAAAAACTCTGGGTTGGATCCAATTTGAACTGAAACCAAATTGAAAAGCAAAACAAACAGGATTCCTGGCAATGTGGAAACACTGGGCAGTGGCCAGTGCTCGTCTCTGAGGTCAGTGTTGCTCTTTAAGTTCACATCAGCCTTTATGGCACAGGGAGAGCAGCAGCAAGGCTTTCAAAAGAGATCTTGCTCACAGAAGTCTATCAAAGGCATTTACTTGGGTGCTGCTTGCTGGGAAATCCTGCCAATCTCCTATGCACAAACACCAGATCCCAAGGGCACTTGTGTCTGGAACAAACTGTGCTGCCTGCCCTGAGCAGGAATGTCCTTGTGTACTGGGGAGGGTTCCTGCAAGGCTGCTGTGGCGGTGGGAAATGCAGCCGACTGCGTTTTGGTGGTGAAATTGTTCCTGGATCGATAGATTGAAAGCACTTTGCAGGGGAGGACAATCAAATCCATATGCACCAGGGCTAATGCCCACCGCTCGTCGTGGTGGTTTGAGTGTACAGCATCTCCGTGCTGCTCCTGCAGATGCAGCAAGCTGCTGTTCATTGCGCTCTGCCAGCTCTTTTTGCATCCTTGTAAGCCCCATGTCCTTTCTCCTGTTTCTCATTGCACTGGTGACACCCAAATCTGTTGTCCAATGCAGTTTTTCTCGTGGGGTCGTGGCTGCTCGGTGGTGGTGGTGATTCTGTTTGGGTGCAGGCAGTGGGATGGCACCAAGTGCCAAATAGGATGCAGGAGGGGGCAGATTTGGGGCTCACCCGCGTGTATCTCTCCTTGCACCCTGGCTGCAGGTTGGATTATTCAGGAATTGCACTGCTGATCATGGGGAGCTTCGTCCCCTGGCTCTACTATTCGTTCTACTGCTCCCCGCAGCCAAGACTCATCTACCTCTCCATTGTCTGCGTCCTGGGCATCTCTGCCATCATTGTTGCTCAGTGGGACCGCTTTGCCACCCCCAAGCACCGGCAGACAAGAGCAGGTAGGAGCGCTCCGTGCTCATCTGAGTCCCCTGCCGCAGGGAGGAGCCGTGCTGGGGAGGCACCTGGTGCTGTGCTGCAGGTTCCATGCTAAAGCAGGGCTCAGGTACTGCAAGGAGCTCCCAGCACCTGCAGCCCGCATTCCCCCGGAGCACCGTGCTGCTCTGGAGCAGGGAGGCCTCCTCCCTCCTCTCGCTGAGCTGCAGATTTGGATCCTGCACTGAGCAGGGCCGCCCTGAGCTCCTCTTGGCACCGAGCAAGGCTGAGGTTTGGAGCAGGCAGGCGGTGTTTAGAAATAACCCTATAAGCAGTGGCTGGGAGGCCTGAGGCTGCGCCACACAGAGGCTCATTATCTGGGAAGTGGTTTGGCAGTGCGGAGCTGCAGCTCATCCAGAGAGGGATGGGTTCCCTCCTGGTCTCCAGCTCGTGCTGCTGTGCCCCTGCTGTCCTGGAGGCTGCAGGGCAGGCCTCTGTGCCTGCACCCGCATCAGCGCTGTGTCAAGAAGGGGGCAGGGACCAGGGCTGAGCGCCAGCCCCACCATTACCTGCACAGCGTTGGTGTGGCTGTGCTGGCACAGACGGCAGCCGCCTGCTGAGGGACAGAGCTGCTTTGCTCTGCCTGCTGCTGCAGGGCTGCCCTCCTGCTGCCACGACGACCTGCAGCCCTCTGCACTGCTCTCCTGCTGTGGTGCTGTCAGCCCTCTGCTGATGTGATTAAATTTGACAGCTGAAATTTCCTACGCTGCTAATTAGCACCTTCCCCCTGAGCTCCAAGCAGCTTCAACAAACAAACGACTCCAGCAGCAGGGCTGCACCCCTCACGTGTGCTCCCTCTTGCTGCTCTCTTGCTGCAGGTGTCTTTCTGGGGCTGGGGCTGAGCGGCGTGGTGCCCACCATGCACTTCACCATCGCCGAGGGGTTCGTGAAGGCCACCACGGTCGGGCAGATGGGCTGGTTCTTCCTCATGGCTGTGATGTACATCACGGGCGCAGGGCTGTACGCTGCCCGCATTCCTGAGCGCTTCTTCCCGGGCAAGTTTGACATCTGGGTGAGTGTTGGGTGAGGGGAGCCGGGGTGCCTCGGGAGCTGAGGGCCTGAGGAGAGGAGCTGATGGTGGGGGTCTCAGTCGGGTGGTGCCTCCCAGCACCATGCAGGTGACGCAGCCAGGGAGGCAGGCAGTGCAGCTCTGAGCGCAGTCCCAGGGTTGTGGCTGAGCAGCGTGGAGGAGCTGTTTGTCCAGCGCTGCTCTGCCCGCTTCCACCCGGATCAAAGGGTTTTCTTGCTTCCCTGCAGTTCCAGTCGCATCAGATCTTCCACGTGCTCGTGGTGGCTGCAGCCTTTGTCCACTTCTACGGCGTGTCCAACCTGCAGGAGTTTCGCTATGGACTCGAAGGGGGGTGCACAGACGACTCTCTGCTCTGAGAGCGCCTGGTTTTAGTACAAGCTTCCTAAGTGCTTTTTAAACTCTCTTTGCTAAAATCAAAGGAAGACTCGAAACTGTTTGGGGTTGTTGTTGGATTTGTTTGTTATCATTTTTTTTTTTTTTTTTTTTGTTGTTTTTTTTTAAGGAAGAAAAAAAAAAAAAAAAAAAAAAAAAAAAATTTTTTAATAAAATTTTGCCAAACCAATCCCCCCCCCCCCCCCTTTCCCCACACGCTTTGTGGGGCTGAGGGGAGGCCAGGCCGGCCCTGCTGAGGTCTCACCTCCTCCAAACAGAGCTCTGACTGCACGGCGGCCCTCAGACGGCCGTTTCTGACAGCATGGGGTGCAGTGCTCCTCTCCCAGCACTGCTCAGCACTCCCTTCCCAAGCACTCACGTGGCACCGGGCCCAGGGCCGGAGGTTTTGCATCCCCCTCCCAGCAGAGTTGCCTTCCTGGGGGCAGCTCTGTGGCCCCCGGTGCTGCAGCCCAGGGCACAGGCACAGATTTCACGTAACTTAAGTTTTAATTGTCTTTTTTTGTTGTTGTTTTTTTCTTGACAAAGTAATGTAAACATAAATGAGAGAATATTTAATATTTAATACTAAGCTTTAAGAAGACTTGCTGCCACCGCAGTGTACTCGGCTCCCTCGCTGTCTGTGGTAGTGAAGGAAGGACAGTGTTGTAGGGGAATTAGAGCTGCTGTAGCTGATTGAAATAAAGAGGTCAATAGTTCCGTGTCGTGCCGGTGGTGTTGGTCTCGTTTTTTGGGGTGATGATGGACGAGCTGCTCTGGGTGAGCACCCGAGTGTGAGGGACAGCTGGGAGCTGCCTGCAAGTTGTCAGCCAGAGTGAGTCAGGACAGCACAGAAACAGGAAGCTTGTGGCTGTTGCAGAGATGACAGGGCAGGAAAGCCGTCCCCGGTGCACTGCAGGGCAGGGGGTCCTGCTGCCTTTCCTCCTCACAGCAATGGGAAGAGAGCTGTCAGCTGCCCTGCAGGGCTCCCGGCCGCCCAGCGCACACTGTCACCTGGGGAGCACTGCAACGTGGGCAGCAAAGGGCAGCAGCTCACATCGGGGTTTGCCCTTGTGCAGAGGGGGGTGTGAGAGTGACCGAGGCACAGACGGGGATTAGAGGGGAAGGGCTGAGCTGAATAAAGCTCTTCTGAGCGGCTGAAGCCCGCAGCCTCCCAGCAGTGAGGGAGGAGGGGAAAGGGGTGGCCCTTCTTGGGGCTGTTTGGCCTGGCTTTGGGCGCTGCCAAATGCAACGCTCAGATGGAGCCTCAAAGCAGGGAGCAGCAGATCCTGCACACCCCCCGCCCCAACCCCTCCATAAGTTGCTCCCAGCCAAACGCTGCTGGGAGAGGTCACCCAAGGTGGTCAGGGTGCTGCTTAAATGCAGTCCCCGAGCAGCAGATGCTGCGTGCCCAGCCTGACTGCACCCAGGAAAGGCTGGGGGTGCTGGGGGCTCCTGGGCAGCACGGCCCCAGCCCCAACAAAGTCACCTCCTGCCCCCGCAGCCTGGAGGGCGGTGCTGGGACACGAGGGCTGGGCCAAGGATGAGCGGCAGAGACCCAGCCCAGGGTAGGCGCACAGCGCTGAACACTCAGTGTGCTGATCCTATATAAGGAGCACAGGAAAACATCTGGTGATCAACGTGCAGCTTTGGATACTCAGGGGAGGTGCAGCACTGATGAGGGATCCGGCTGCCATTTCCCCTCACCTGCCAGGGACTCGCTCCTCTGTGGCTGGGCTCTCAGTCAGGAACAGAACAAGCACTCAATAACAAATGGAGACAATCCTTTACAATTCACTTGAGCAAGCAAGCAAGAGGCAGAGCAAGACGAGCTTCACAACAGGAGGCTGTTGAGCTAAAGATTCTTGGAAAGAAGTACGGACAGCAGCAACATGGAACAGCAAGGCACCAGAGCAGCAAGCAGCCCTGCAGTGGCTGTGGGACAGGCAGGGAGGTGGAAACAGGAGAGGAAAATGTTGCTTGTGCAGGATGTAGGAGCCCTGTCACGTTCAGGATGTGCACTTGCATGCACACGTTGTACAATCTCAATTCACCCATCTCAGCACTCCTGTGCCGCTTTCATGCTCTCCTACTGAATGAGTCTGACAGTAACCTCAGTACAGAGCTCCTTCCTGGGCAGAAGGAAAGCTCTGCTCTGCCCTGGATCATCCTAACAAGCCTTTGAATGCTGTTGCCTGCTGGCATTTCCTGATAAACAGACCTATAGGGAGGACCTACAACAGAAAACCCCACTGGATATGAATTTGTTTCTTTTTTAACTGTTGGCAAGGGGGAACGTGCCTCCAGAACTGGAGCTTAAGAACAAAAACAGAGCCAATGGAACTGCACTACCTTCAGAGGACTCAACCCACAGCAAAAAGCCAACAGCCTGTGCTGAGAGCACGCGTGCAGGTGCAGTGCACTTCACCCTCCAAGCACACAGAGCTCTCTGCTTTCACGTTCCAGTCACAGTCATTTCTGGAATGTAAACCTGCACGCAGATTCACACTTTCCCTTAAGCCGAAATTTGTGTAGCAACATCAATCCAGAAAGTGGGTAGCAGGCAAAATCCAAAAGGGAGGAGGGTAACTTCCAGATGTGGAAGGGTTAAATGCCACATCCCAGAGAAGACTTCACAGACATTCACTTCAGCCCGTGGCCAAAGGATTACAAGACTCCGTTTGGTCCTTATCTCAAATCTCCATGTATTCTGTCAGACATGTATTAACGTTACAGCAATGGAATCTGTTACCAATAAATAGATCTGTCATCTCCTAAAAGTTCTGCGCAGCTTTGCACTGCCAAGTGCTGAAGTCCTCTTGGCATGGTTTGTGTAAGAGACTACCACTGGTGTAAGGACATACCGTGCTCTGATCCTCCAGCATTTTAAATTAAAGCTCAGCTACAATTCGAACTAACAGAACGGGGATCACTGGTACTGCCTGTAGTCGCCAAATGGAGAGGGCTGCAGCTGCGAGGGGTCTTCGGAGAGCTGAGGGCCTGAGGGTGAGGAGAGAGAGAAATCAAGCTGTGAAAAGAAAAGGCTTCCTTCCTATGGCAGCAGGAAACACCGCAGCCTTTGTCTTTAAACTAAATCCCTTCTGAAATGAACGGAGCCAACAACGAGGGACTTACAAGAGCTTTACACCTGCTCCAATAAGGAACAGTTGTTTCTTGAATCTCTTTTACTTCTAAGAAAACAAATCACAACAATGGGAGGGAAACATTTTCAGTCACTGAAAGGCATTGGAAACCTCTGCCTTCCTGCCCTGCAGCTGAACCCAGCCACTCTGTCAAGGTTTCTCCTCGGTAACTTGCCCCACAATAAAGCAAGGCAGTGAAATGGAACAAGTCCTGGATCAGCTTCCCTTACTGACATTCTGCTGAGGGAAGCAATATGTTGTTACTGCCAAGCCTAAGGAGAATAAACTGTGACAGACAGATGATACCCTTTCACTGAAGCAGGTTCATTTTAAAAAGCCTTTGTATTCCCGAATTGTTACAGAAATTGCACCAATTCAGACAGAACAAAGAACGCCAGTGAACAAACCTGAGAGGAACCCTACCAGGAATTAGAGGCTTGCCACTAATCCTTTCAACACTAGAGGTTTTGTCCGTATTCCTCTCAAAATGAGGTGGGCCAACAGAGGCATTAATTATTTCAGGCAGGCATGTATTTACATAAATGGTTACAGACTCACTGACATCTCAGCTTGTGTTGCACTTAGAAAACAAAACGGATCCAGTTTCTGGAAATCCAATCATCACCACTGCCCCTGTTTGGAACATCCTGCCTGTATCTGCTCCATCTCCAGCACCCCACTGGAATGGGCTCCCAGCCCTGCTCCCAGCCTTACAGTGCTGCTCTGATAACACCACCCAGGTCTGCACATTTTGCTCACACAAACCTCTCTTCCCTCCTAAGCCCTGTGCTCCCCTGTGCCTGGAAGCCTCCACCCCCCCTCCCCCTGATTCCTACACCTTCATGCTGCTGAGTGACAGCCAACCCTGCCACCTCATTTCGGTGTGGGTGTCTCCAGACCACAGAGAGGAAATGCAAAAGCTGTTGTGGCATCAGCAACTCTTCTTTGACTTCTTACAGACTGGAAGCTGGGCACATCAGCCAACTCTGCACAACAAAAGCCTCGTGCTGCTGCAGGGCTCCTTACCGTTCTGGAACTGTGCAGAGGCAAATCTTGTTAAGAGAATGCCAGCCCCTTCAATTAAAGCCAGGAGAATTCCTCCCATTGCGGCAGATCCAACCATGGCAACAGGTCCATCTAAAAATAAAAGCACAGAACAACACTTGTTTCTTTTTCTGTTGCATTACTTTGCACGTTACAGCTCTCTTTCTATAGTTATAATCTCTCCTATGGGCAAACACTGCATTCATTAAGCCTCATTAGTATCACTGCTAAAGGAATAATTACTAGGCAACTCTCCCCTTCCTCAGGGAAACAACAGAACAACGGTAATGTTTGAGAACACAATTATTACTTTCATAAGCACGGAACACAAGTCTAAGATGATTTTTCTATTCCTCTTCCCAAGTCGATTCCAGTTTGGGAATCACACAGCTCTGCTTCACTGTAACAGAGGTCGGAACAGCAGCTTTCTGTTAGCTCCCTCCCCACAGCTCCACTTCTTACTTCTGGCAGCTAAGATGGCTCCAGTTAGGGCTCCGCTCGTGATTGAATTCCACGGATCTTCCTTCCCCCTCATTCTGACCATGCTGCAGTCGATCATGGAGAACAGACCTCCCCAAACAGCAAAGCTACCTGTGAGCACATGGGGGGAAGAACAGAACCAGCTCAGAGAAAGCAGACGAGCCTGCAGGACTGCAGCCACGTCACCACCACCATTACCAAACCACCATTACCAAACCACGATTCAAGACAACATGAGTGAGGAATCACTTACCTCCCAGCTGTGGAGCTCTCGTTTTGACAGCAGCCAGGCTTCCCCTCAGCCGGTGGTTTACACCCTACAGTGAGGACAGAATGAAAGAATGAAGTCTTGCTGCCAGAACGTGCCATGGGCACCATCTGCTTCCCAGCACCACGATGAGGAGCTTACAGAAACTGCATTTTCACAGCTCCTTTAGTTCTTACCACATCTGCGTAACACCTGTAAGCTGCAGAAACGAAGCACCACCATCAGACACTGCCTCCAACCATTCTTGGTGGGAACTGAACTGGATGAGATCTGCACGCCCTTACACTGCACTACTGCTACACACGCTCAAGCTTTGTCTCAGCTGCGAGCACTCGGAAGCATGGACTGATTTAGTTAACGAGTTTCAAGCAGAATAAAGGGGGTAAAGCACAAATCCTGCGTGTGTGAAGCAGGACCTGACTCGTTTTGGAAGAAGTTCTGAATTTTATTCACAAAATGCACCTCGAACTGAAGGCTTATTAAGGAGCTTCGGGCAATGAAGCTGTCACATACCAACACCAAAAAGCCCTTTCATCCCTTTGAAGCCCTTCCTATAACAGCCAGAGGAATGTTTTAGAAGCCACGTTCAAGTAGAAGCAGGGGATTACTTTTATCAACATCTGCACCACGTTTGAAGTCAAGATTTTGCAGCTGAAAACTTGAAAGCGAAAACAACTGATTGTCACCACCTAAACCTTGACCTCCACGTTCCATTTGTGCACTTAAAAACCCACTTTCAAATAGAGTTACAAGAAACGTTAACGTTTAATTAAGAGGTTAATTACAGAAAGCAACATTCCCTCACGTAATTCTGAAGAACGATTCCTCCTTTAAGCCCTCTCACTTCTCAAAGGAAGGCAGAGGGCTGTGGCAGCTGATGCAGAACTGCCCAGGCTCCACTTCTGCCGTGCAGCAGCCAGAAGCAAAGGCAGGAACTGGGCTGAGGGAGCAGGTTTACATCGCCAGCCAGCCCTGTGTATCAGGATTTCTTCTGCCTTCCCTTCTGCTGGCAGGTTGCACTGCTGATGGGCAGAGGAAGCAGAGCTGCACTCTGAACGTGCTGCTCAAATGGTTTTACTCACCACTGGGGAATTCCTGAAGCCCTTGATGGCCTGGAAAATGCCACCTCCAATCGCTCCCATGGTGAAGGCACCTCCGCAGTCATCCACAATCCTCCAGGGACTGCAAAGAAACACAGAGATGGAAACGCTGCGTTCCATCGCGCACTGCTGGGGGAAAACCACCATCCAAACGGATGGCACAGAACCCAAAAGAAACACGAGGAAGCACAACTGCCCACCCTGCTTCACCCACGGCTGCTGAGCAGCATCACCAGCAGGGGAAATGCTGCAGCAAAACCAGCTGGGTGCTCAGCAAACCTGCAGCAGGAAGCATCGGATGCACAGAGCTGCTTGAACTCCCCACACGTGGCACAGAGGTGCATTTCCACCATGGAAAACCTCTGCAGAATTCCAGCTCACAACTGGTTCTGCCCTAATGATGTATTATAACTTTAATTTTCTTCTTCTCACGACCTACAGAGAACTTGACTGGCAAATTCAAACAAGACTCAGTTCACAGCAAGCACAAAACACCGCTTTCCTGAGTTCCTCACCCTTTTCCTTAGTTCTGGTTATTGAAATGGAAGACTTCAAAGTCATCTGTTGCTAAACTGAGAAGGTTTTTCTGATGTATCCAAGGGTCTTTGAAGTTCATTAAAACAAAACACAGCAACACCCATGCAGAGCTGCCAAAGGGCAACTTCACCGAGCGTCAAATGCTCCCAAACAAGCAGCACCTTCCTCTCAGCAAACGCTTTCAACTGCAGAGATGAGCTTTCATGTGGGGCTCGCATCCCCTTCAACACTGCTGCCAAGCAAGAGAGCTTTGTGATTTTCCTGCTCCCCGTGAGCAGCAGCCTCAATTAGCCGTGCAATTAGCCGTGCTCCCATTGCTGGGAATTCTGCAGCGTTTGCACAAACCAAGCTGTTTTGTTTCTTTCATCTTACATCAAAACCTGACAGTAAAAGCCAAGCGCTCCGGTGGCTGCAGCACCGGGCAGAGAGCAGCAACCCCAGCAAAACACGGAGCTGAACGCCATGGCAAGGCCAGGGCTCACAGGTTCTGCCATCAGCGTGCCTTTCTGACCTCATTCTCCATGTGATGCTCCTGCTCCTTTTCCCCTGAACACTCACTGCACGTTTTGCTGTTTTAACCTGAAAAAAAACCCTCCAAAGTTCTCAGCCCCACAGACAGCTGCGGGAGGTTGGAATGCTGTCCCACCGTGCATCATCCTTCATTTCACAGCCTGCCATCAGCTCCCATCTCCCATTCCTAACAAATCCCCCCCCAGTTTGGATGGAGTCCCACCACGCAGCCCCGTTCCATGTTTTATTTTCACCCCTCCATCCCCCGCTTCCTGCGTGCAGTTGGAGCTGAGATGTGCAGCCTCCACTTCACTCCTCGCCGTGTTTTTCTCTCTCCTGCCCAGATTTTGATCCGCTGTTAAGAATAAAACAGCTCCTCACAGCTCCCTGCCTTCGTTAGCTCATTAAGAGCCACCTCATTAAAAGGCTTGCTGGAAATCCAAGCAGCAGATGCGAAGCTCTTCCTTTCCCCCTCAACATCAATGCAGCACAGCCCCAGGATGGCAGAACCCTTAATGCAGACGGGACCTGGGAGATCCCAGGCTTTTATTGTCAGGTTGTGATGTAAGATGAAAGAAACCCTCAGGTTTTCCCCTTAACGCCCCCAGACCTCCGCAGGAGCAGCTTTTAAACATTAACCGGCTGTGATACGTGGCTTTTAAAGGAGAAAACGGCTCTGAGAGCAGCACAGCCGCCTCCCGCCCTGTGCTCAGAGGCCGGGCTGACACAAAGCGCCCACAGCGGAGGGAACCTGAAGGGATCACCGCGGTGTTACTCCGTGTTATCGCGTGCTTCGCGTTAACCGCTTCGCTGACTCTCAGGAGGCCCCACAGAGCGGGAAAGCGCTGTGAGGAGAGGAGGAGAGGAGAGGAGGCGGGGAGGAGGGGCCCGGCGGCGGCCCGCAGCCCCGCAGGGGGGTCGGGGAACGGCTCCGCGCCGGAGGGCGGCGAAAACGGCCCGTGCGTGCCGCAGTGACGCAGCCCGGAAGCGGCGGCCATGACAGCGGCGGCGCCAAGGTCACCTCCCGCCCCCTCCGCCTCCCCGCTCCCGGAGCCGCCGCCATTCTCCCTCAAGAGATTCCCGCTCCGCCCGCGCGCGCGCCGCAGCCCGCCAAAACCCAACGGCCGCTCACCAGGGCTCGCGCGCGTACTCCTCCATCTTCGCACGCGCCGCCGGCCGCTCCCGCCCCGCCGCCCCGCGATTGGCCCCTCGCCCCCCCCTCCCCGCCCCGACCAATCGGAGAAGAGGGCGGGGCGGCGGATGTCGAAGCGGCGCGTGCGCCGTGCCCTTTTGGCCACGCCCCCGGAAGGCGGAGGGCAGCGGGCGGTCCTAGTGCCCGGCTCCGACCGCCCGTCCGGGTGCGACCCGACGTGGGCACTCGGGAGGGCGGATGATCACCAGGCTGTGATCTCAGGGTCGGCTGAGGACGTCGGGCTGCGGGAAAGAGGGCTGACAGCTGTGCAGCACCCAGTTATACATCACCCAGCTGTGCAACACCCAGCCCCGAGTAGTAGCGAGGTCCTTAATTGCGCTAATGAAGCATAAGCTGGAGCGATGGGACGGGCTGAAGCTCTGCAGTCCTTGCAAACGCAGCTCCCCGCGCGGTGCTGCCATGTTTGTCCTCGTGGAAGCGGTGCTGCAGTGGTGGGCATCGCCAGGAGGTGGTGGTGTGGCTCTGGGAGAAGGAAGGATGGGGAAATCTCAGAGAAACAGAGCCTTGAGGATTCGAGGGGACCTCCGGGGCTCCCCCAGCCCACCTCCCCACTCCAACCCTACCACAGGCTGCACAGGAACCTGGCTTTGCTCAACCGTTGGTCTGCCATTGGTCTGCCAGGACCCCCAGGTCCTTTTCTGCAGAGCTCAGCCCCCAACGTGTGCTGATGGATACAGCTGTAGGACCCTGCAATCGCCCTCGTTGAACCTTAGCGGGTTCCTGTGGCGTGCTCTCCAGTCTGCCCAGCCTTGTCCTGTCTGCTGGGGGTGGGAACAGCAGTGAGATGGAGCAGGCTGCAGGAAGGGAGCAAATGTTTTTCAAGGAGAGCTTTGGTGTGGGGCTGCGGTGGGGTTTGGGGTTCAACAGCTCCTACTTTTAAGGCTGAGAAGAGCTGCAGCATGGAGATGCCGCTTGCTTTGCAGGGACATGCTGTGAAATGCAAAGATCGGGGCTCAACCTTCCCTCCTCCAGGCTCTGAAGGAAGGGGCAGATAAAGCAGCTTGGAGGAATCCATCCATTTCTCATTTGTGCTCTACCAGCTGACAGGAGAGAAGGCAGAAACACAGCTGGGAATGAGTCTGGGGAGATCTGCCAGAGCCCCTCAGGCATGCCAGGAGAAGGCACTTCACTCCATGTTGGATCTTCGTCCCTGAGACGTGGCTGGCAACACTGCTGTGTTTCAGAGAAAATAGTTGTTAGTGCCTGCGAGGTGATCAGTTGCTATGGGAATGGGAATCCCGATAAGAGCAGAGGCTGCAGAGCCCCCTGATGCCCACCCCATGCTCAGCAGCAGGAAGGGAGAGGGAGAAAGCGGCAGGAGACAGAACTGGGGTTCCTCCCTGCTCGGTCTGGTTGGAGAGCTTTACATTTTCACTTAGCACAGGTCTGAGGAGTGCTGGCAGCGTTTCCTGAGCATGTAACATTCCCTGTCGGTGCAGATGGGGAGCACAGGGCAGCAGGGAGATAGGAGTGATGGGATGAAATGCAGTAGCACAGTGTTTAAGGCTATGCACTTGGAAACGAGGAACAGCGGTTTCTTCCCCAGTGTGGAAAAAAAAACTTCAGTTGTGTGTCTGAATCATAGGAAGGCTATGAGCAGGAGCCCAGCGCTGCAACGCTGGAGATAAGAGAAATCCTAGAATGCAAGCAGCCTGCATTTCCCATCCAGATGGGGAATGTCTGGGCTGCAGCACGAGGCGCCGGGAGGCCGACATGGAGCACCCCATGTCTGTGCAGGGAGTGAGGTCTGAGCCATCAGACAGCAGGGAGGTAATTGGGCTGGTGAGGAAAATCTTAGCAGAGCTCATTCTGGTGGAGGAGACCAGATGGCTGCTTGCATGGGCTAGGAGAGATCTGAGAGCAGGCAGTAAATACCAGGAGGTTGATAAGGAATGAAGAAAAAGGGCGAAGCCGGCAGCGTATGGAATGGGTACAAAATGTTGTGTGTGGGGTAAAGCTGCTTTGAAACATGGAGAGGAAGAGCACATCTGCCACGTCCCCCTGGGAGAACTTGCAGATGCCAGGAAGCTTCTGTATGGATTAGGTCAATGGAAAGTAGGTGTCTCCAGGCAAAGCCTGGGCTTAAGGCACTGCCTGAACCAGAAACAGAAGACAGTCTGGAATTCAGCCTGTGCAGAAGGAGGGGTGTTTGTGGGGTTGGGTAAAGGGGAATGGGAGAGCTGTGATGAAGAGCAGCTGCAGAAACCCCTGCAGAGGATGGGGAATGTACAGAAGCACTGACCGAGCACCCCAGGGCCGGAGCTGGGCTCAGACCCACAGAGCTGAGCTGGGTGGGCATGCAGTGCTGCTGCCTCCTGGGCTTCGCACATCCTGCGTGCAGGAAGAAGTCTGCATCAGCACCTCCAGCAGCCCCTCCCTGGCGGGCTGACCCCACAGACAGGGGAGCAGCGGGATAAGGATGGAAGGAGCTCAGGGCTGGGTGGGCACAGTGCTGCTGATTTCAGCCGAGAGCTGTCAGGAGCACAACAGCAAGCTCCTGAAAATCTGCCCTCCTGTAAGTGGGGAGCTTGGGGACAAGGCTGACCCTGTTCCCCTCAGGCCGGGATGTGCCCCCAACCCCCAGCTCTCCAGCCTGCCAGCTTGTGTGCATTTTTGCCTGTTTTTCTCACTCCGTTGGCCCATTGCCTTTAAAAGGCTAAATGCTCCGGACTAAATTTGGTCATGCAGCTCTGCATGGTTCCCTGGAATGTCCTCGGGTTTCAGGCTCCCCCGACAGCACCATTCCCCGCCTCCGCTGGGCTCCATTGGCCAACCCTTGGGCCGAGGGATGTCCCCTCTCCATCCGCACCGAACCCCGGGCTGCGGAGCTGAGATTTAACACTTCAGCACCTGCTGCCGCTGTGGGAAGCAGTTCGAGAGCCTCGGCTCTGTTTTTTTTTCTCTTGCTTTGGGTACCACAACAACCGCAACCGTGTCTCGCCAACGGGCCAAGATGTCCAAAGTCGCCAAATATCGGCGACAGGTGAGCGAAGATCCGGACATCGACAGCCTGCTGTCCACTCTGAGTCCGGAGGAGATGGAGGAGCTGGAGAAGGAGTTGGATGTGGTGGATTCTGATGGAAGCATCTCTATGGAGCAGAGTGAGAAGAACCAAGCAGACAACCCTCCGTCCAGCACGCAGAACTGCGACGCGGTGCTCAACCACCACGAGAAGGAGCCCAGGAAACGTCTGCAGAGGGAGCAGGCGGTGGATGTAAGTCCCATCTCCACACACCGTGCTGCTCCTCGGGCACGGCTGTGTGTAAGAGCTGTTTGAAGGCACTTGCTGAGGAGCGGCGGGCAGTCTGGGGGTCGGGGCAGGGAGCTGGAAGCCAAGAGGGGCTTCTGTGAGCTATCCGAAAGCCAAAGCTGCTGTCAGGGGGCTGCTCCTGACCTCTGCGCAGGGCTGGGGGCTTCAGCGACCTCTGTTCCATGTGGAATAACAGGGGAGAAGTTTGCTGCTTGGTGGGAATCGCCCCAGGAAGCAGGTTTTGCCCTAAGCCCTTTCCTTCCTGTTTTTCATCCAGCTAAAACTCATTCTTTTATTTTGGTTTGGGTTCCATTTATCTCCTTCTCTGCGTCGGGTGAATCCTGCAAGATCTTCATTGGGGCGAGGAAATGTCGTGCCCTTCATCCCATGCCATGCCCTGCCTCGGTGGCAGCCAGTCCTGCTTCCCTGCAACATTGATTGACCTCAGCACTAAGAATATTTGCTATGTGCTCGGTGCGTGGGAGGCTGGGAAGCATTTGGTTTCCCTCGCTTTCCACAGCAGGCTGAACCAGAGTGCTGGACGAGGGAACCGAGGCAGTGATCCTGCAGAGCAGGGGCAGATCTGTGCTTGGGCAGAGCTGTGCACAGCTCCGAGCTGCTCTGCTTCCAATGGTGCTTGGGCAGAAAGGCGAAGGGAGAAACCTCAGCTCTACCTGGCAGTGGCATTTTGGAAACGATGCTCCATTTCTCATGTAACACTCTGTTGAAAGACCACATCCAGGAAATGCTTTTATCAGATCGTTGTAACAGGCAGTGTGATAACCAGCATGAGCCTTTTGTGGCTGAGAGCAGAAGTCAGTACAGAAAGTAGCAGAAGATTGGTTTCACTCTCGGCCATTTCTCCATGTCACAGAGGGAATTCAAGGTACAATAATACTCCTTCGTTTGTACGGAGCCCTTCACATCTTGAAACTGTGGTACGTGTTTCCTGGGACAGGTTGGGGTGGTTTATTTCGTGCTGAGCAGGATCTTCCCTTCGTTAGGGCAGCGCTCACCGGTGTGTGGATGGCGTTGGGTTCATGTGCTGGAAACTGGTGCTATGAAACAGGCTGGGAAATGAAACATCATCCCACAGAATGATGTATATGATCCTAACGTCAGCCTAAACCCACCAGTGGTCAGTCCCTTGCAAGGAGCTCACATGTTGCCTAGTAAACCAAGCAGAGCTTTCATCCTCGAGCCACAACTTGTGTTGGGATACAAGGAGGCGACAGGGAAGCGGTGGCGTGCTGCAGTGTGTGCAGCCTGGGATGCAGCCCGTAATCCCGGTGTTCCCCTCCAGCTCAGGATGTTGTGCCATTCTGTTCTGCTATGGAACCCCAGTCCCGACCTTGGCCTGGGATGCAAAGAGGGAGAGAAGAGAAGGGCAGGTTTCTTTTGGAGCCCTGCGCAAGGGGTTAAGCAGCTCTCCCAGCTCTCCGTGGCCGTGAGGACGTCGCAGCCGTGGCTTCTATATGCGGTGCTCAGCGTGGGCTGGGGAGCAATTCCCACCACACACAGCTCCCCTCCTTGGCTCACTGCCCCGGGCTGCCAGAGCTCTGCCTGCGAGGCTTCCCTCAGCCGAGAGCTGCAGACCACCGAGGGTCTGATGCCCGTCCCTTCCTCCCCTCGTTGTGCATTAGGATGTGCAGAACTCTGCCAAAGTGGGAAGCATGGTGTTTTAAGGGGAAACATTTGGGTCCTGCTGGTCTCCCAGCTCTGCCTGTGGCCTTTTGTCAGTTTCAGAGCCACTCCAGGCACCCCAATTCCCTCCTGAAGGCAGGGAGGGGGGAGGCAGGTCCAGATTTATTGTGACTCCACAACAACACGTCGTCTTTCTCTGTGATGAAAAGGGCAAACTTGGGTAACTAGGAGGCGGTTTATAAACAGCCCAAAATAGATGTGAGCTTTGCCCTGACTTCTCTGCGCTGCACAGCCAAATGCATAGCTGGGCGATGCATTAATTAATTAATCTTCATTTCCTATTGCCAGCGAGTGCTTGGTGCTGTGCTGCTCCTCGGATGCACCGTTGCCTGTGCCTCTGGGAAGGGCAGGTTGGCAATGCTCATCAGTGGGTAAATGAGGTCTCTAATTGCTGCAGCAAGCAAAGGCACAGCGAGAGAAGACCAGGCAGGAAGATGGTGTTGTTTTGAAGCAGAGGCTTTGAGCAGTGTGATTAACTGAGCTGCTGTCACCTGGAATCCTTGCAGCACCTCTTCCAAGCTCCATAGGTGGTCTTCCAAAAACCCCTCTGCCCCTCCTGCCTGCTTTCTGGGCTGTGCACATGCGGGCTGAGGCTCACTGGTGGTGTTTAACCACAGAGGACAAATGGTGCCCTGCTTGTGGTACCCAGCCAGGTGAGGTCCCTGCTTCTGTGAAACTGCAGAGGACCAAATTGGCATTTTGGTTTCGTACTCATGGCCAAATCTGGTTGGTTTTTCTTTCGTGGAACTATCTGGGAACAAAACAAGCTGTGGATTTGTATAGCCAGGACAGACTCGAGGGGAATCGTAACCGAGGAGAAGCAGCGTTGTATCATTCCTGAAGCATCTTACTGCTCTGTGACTAACGCCGCTGGATTGGAGCTCTGTTTATCGACCCATCCCCCTCCCAAGGATCGCTGCTGCCCCCAGGCTCTGCCTTTCACTCAGCCACATGAGGAGCACGGTTTCCAGGACGGTTCTCTTCCCAAGGCTCCCGTTGTGCCAGGAGCGCTGTGTGCCTGCGAGGCACCCGGCCCATCTAAGGGCACGAGTGGCAGAAGTGCTGTGCTTCTGCTCAGCCCGCAGCCCCGCCAGGAGCAGCAGCTCTGTATTTACACAAAGCACAACAGGGATGCAGACAAACCCGTGGAGATGTTTGGAGTGTTGGGCTTATATGGGCCGAGCTGCCACAGGCAGGGAGCTTTATTATCTGTTTATGTTTTGCTGATAAAGAGATGCAGGGAGCAGGAAAAGAGCTGCAGGCGGCGACGTCTCGCCCTCGTTAGCAGTGTGACACCATCGTTTGTGTGCTGCAATGCTCTCTGTGGCTCAGAGCTGCTACAGATCGGCCGTGCTGCCCACCCCAGGTTTTGCCATGGTGGGAACAGCAGCTGGGTGCCACCAGCAGCCACCAGTGACTTCCATATGCAGGTCCTGGCAGGGAGGAGGCATCCACAGGCGGCAGCACGACGCGATGCTCTGCTCCATCCCTTCCTGCTCATCGTCCTCCTCAATCCTCCTTCAGCCTGGTGCAAATGAAACGTCCAAAGGAGGGCTTGGAGATGCACACCTTGCCCCTTGCAGCCCCAGCTGGAGAGGGGATGAGCAGAAGAGTGGCCTCAGCTTGAGAACCTCGGACTCCCCTTTGGTCTGTGCAGGGAAGCAACGCATGGAAGAGGAAAACCCAGGCTACTAAAACCAGCTTTTGTCAGAGAATGAAACTTCCCATTTGCAAAGTAGCCAGCAGCTCTAAGGGCTCTTTGGGAAATGGCTGCGTGTCTCTGTGGACGAGATGGGGCTGTGCTGCTCAGGGAAATGCCGTGGAGGCTTTTGTTATCTGCTGTAATTCACCAATGAAGGCAAAGCAAGGCAAAAATCAGGGCCAGGAGCCGGCCGGTCCCCAGAGGACAGCACTGTGTCTCAGAAGGAGCATTGGCCTGGGAAGGGTGAGGATGTGTCCAGCTCTGGGGTCAGGAAGGATGGGCCAGAAGGGAAGGGGACAACGGGACATCTCACAGAAATGACGGCGATGGCTGAGGTGGGATGGGGAGGAAGCCGTTCACGTCGCTCAGTGCGTCACGCTGGGGGTCACGCTGGGTTTATGTGCATCCCTTGGCAGTGCTCAGGACCTCCCACTCTTTCTTCGTGCCAAAAAACCCCAAAGTGCCTGGGGACAGGGACAGCTGCAGGCAGGGCAGTGCTGGGGGCACAGATCATGGGAGATGACCCCAGCTCACAGCTCAGGCTCGGTGGCTCTCCGGACTCAGGCAGGGTTGCTGCATTTGTCCAGGAATGTCTTTGGTTACTCAACATTGACCAGGGAGTGCAGGAAGGGAGCAGCGTGGCTCACTTCATGTGGATCAGCTTGGGTAGAGCAGCCCTCCTGCATGCCTGGAGCGTAATGGCACCCGAATACCCAGGAGCATCGAGGGCAAAACAAGCTTCGTTTGGACAGCAGGGGACATCCCTGTGTCCTGGGGGCTCCACGTGCCTTATGCCCAGCTCCCTCACCCCTTCTCCCATGGCTGAGCTGCAAGATGGGAGTGTGGATAAGCCCTGCAGCCTCTGCTGCATGCAGGCAGGACGTGTGCTGCTCCCTGCCCCCAAATCCCCTCTGCCACTTGGGATTTGCACAGTTCCCATGGGCTGCAAAACTGTCCTGTTGGCTGCAGGGGGGTTGGCTGCAGAAATGGCTCAGCCATGGCTCTGTTGCTGGGGAGGGAGAGTCACGAGGGGACCCCTGGGCTCTGGATCCACTTTATGTGCAGAAGTTCACCCTCATCGCTAAACTTGTTCCTGGGTTAACAGAGTTCAGCTGCTCCTGCTGTCCCTTGTTGCACTGCTGTGCAGGAGAGCCGTGTGCTCCCCCAGTGTTCCACAAGAGCAGACACCCCCACAGCTGCTCACAGGACCGTGCCCCTTTGCTCAGAGCCCACATCCTCATTGCCCCCCGTAGCAAACAGCACCTGGAGCCCCTTTGGAGCCCATCCTCATTTCCCAGCAGTGCTGACAGTTGGTCTGCTCTCGTGTTGTTGATGGGGCCCAGCTCCCCATGGCCCAGCTCCCCATGGCTCACACCGTGTTCGCTGGTGCCCTGAGCACGTGGCCGCTGCAGCGAGGCAGCAGCCCAGCACTGTGATGCTGCCCACGAGTGCCTCTTCCCAGGACATGCCTCCACAAATAGCTGCTCGTTGCTGTGTGCTGGCCCCCTCCAAAGCCAAACATTTATTCTGCTAATGCATTTCTACTGCTCCCTTCTGCCAGGGACTGATGCAACAGCAGCACCGTGCCAGTTGCTCTCTCCCTCCATTTGGGCATGGGTTTGGAGAGCCCCCGTGACCCCCAGCCCACCCCAGGAGCCCCCCACTCACCACGCACCCAATTCAGCAGGGCAATCCCCCCATCCCTGCCACCTCCCAGTCCCAGACACTCAGATCCATGCTGTTCTCCACCCCAACCCATGCGGTGGGGCTCCAGGTGCAGGGTGCAGCCCTTTGCTCACCCACGGCCCCACGGCAGCTCAGCACAGGGCTCAGCGTGCAGCCCGGTTCCATCTGCTCTCACTGGGCTGCGAGCGCTCAGATTCCAGGCAAGAAGTTCCTGGCCTGCTTTGCCTTTTAAGGAAGCATCTGAGTGGGTTTGAGGGTTGCAAATGCTAACAAGCAATGGCAATGCTCATTTTAGTCTATTTAGAGGAAACGGGAAGGCATTTCAGTTCATCAAAACACTGGTGATTAATCAGCCCGGTACCAGGCTGTTTTCATTAGGCTTATTTTTAAAGGTCTGACACGCAGTGTAAAAATATTCCGCTAATAATCATGCTTGCAGCGGAGGGAATGGCACAGAGGGGTGCTGAGCGCCTGTCCCTGGGTGCCCGAGGTAAATATGGGCTGCAGATGGCCATGGAGGGGCTGTGGGGATGGCCCAGGCCACGCTGCAGGAGGCAAAGGGAGGAGCAGGGAACGCGTGCATCCCTCCTTTCCCCTTCCCTTCCCTTTCCATTTCACCTTCCCCCTCCCCTTTCCCTCTGCTCTGGACACGTGGGGGCAGATCAGGGCACAGTTGCTTTAATGATAACAGCACTAACGATGTGATAACAAGATAAGAGAGACGGCTTCGCCTTGCAGGGCTGATTATTTCACTCTGGTTTTGTCTTATTTGGAGAAATCCACTGCCTCCTCTAAGTATGGAAGGTTTTGCAGCTCCTTCTCCACAGTTTTCCTCCCTTTCTTCGAGATCTGCTCATTCTTGGCTTCACTCTGCTTTGTCCTGGGGAGTCGGGGAGCCCCCAACCCATCACTGAGCTGCAAGCACGGGCTGGAAAGGAGAAGGCTTTTTGGAGCCCTTGGTGTGGGGCTGGGGCTGCTGCCTGCAGCTTGAGGAGTGGAAGAAAAAGAGCTGGGGAACTCGGGAAGCTGCACAAGGAACTTTCATCCTCAGACATCCCCAAACTTCCAACCCAGGACATCTCCAAACGCCTTCGAAAGGCACCTCTGGGCTCAGCGTGTGAGGCAGCAGCAACCCCCAGTTCCCCATCCATCCCCACCGTTGGGGCTGTGGACGTGGCTCCGTGCCTCTGCGCCGCCTGCCCTGGTTCCGCGCCGGGGAGCCAAGAAACGTCTTAGCTAAACAAACAGCTTCATCCCAGATGGCATCTGTGCTCACGCCAGGTACACGCTGTCCCTGCTGCTGGCCCGGCCAGTTCTTCCCACCAACCAGCAGTCCCAGAGGGCTGGCATAGGGCTGGGATGGGGCTGCTGTTGGGACCTGGCTGCTATTTGGGGGTTCGAGGCACAGCGCTGACCCTCACGCGCTCCCCAGGCGTGGAGCGAGGAGAAGGAAGCCCAAATTGCCAAACTCAGCTGCAGGCTTTGCTGCAGGTTGTGCCCTGCACTGCAGGCTCGGCCCCAGCACTGAGCATCCTCCTGTGCCAGATGCATCCTTCATAGCACCACCCTCAATGGGGTGGAGGGGTCTCACAGTCGTGCTGCTGTTGCTGGAAGTGAGTGCTGTGCATCGCTCCGGGTACACGGGGAAGTGAACCTGGGCTCCTGCAGTCTCTGCCTGGTAGGGGCGCTCACAGCAAGGCTTCCCCTGGAGCCGGGTTTGGTTTTGCTCTGCAAAACACAGTCAGGAGCTGCAGTGTGGTGTGAGAGCACCCAGCTGGGGGTAGGGAGGCTTCCCAAGGCCGGGCTGTGCAGAGCAATGCTGGCTGTAACGTCTGGGATGTGACTGAGAGCTGGGTGGTGAGGCTGGAGCTCAGGGAGCCTGACCTGCTAACACCTCCATGATCCTCTGTTGTTAGGAAAGCAGGCTGGACGAGAAGAAAGATGTCAAGAATGGAGAAGAAAAGGGAAAAGAAGCTCCTGCCAAAGACCTGGCCAGGAAACGCGATACAGGAGTGGGGAAAGACCCTAAGAAGGAAGAAAGTGCCCAAAAGATGGAGCCGAAAACTAAAGGGGAGGCTGAGAGCAAAACCAAGGACAGGAAAGCCATCAATGACAAGGTGAAGGCCATGGAAAACAAGCTGATGGGCAAAGACAAGAAGGAGGAAGGGAAGGGTCCAATAGCAAAGAAGGGTGCGGAGAAGGACAAAAAGGAAGAAAGGGGCTCAGCATTAAAGAAGGATGTGGGGAAAGATAAACAGGAGGAGGAAAAGGGCTCAGCGCTGAAGAAGGCTGCAGGGAAGGATAAAAAGGAGGAAGAGAAGGGCTCAGCAGCAAAGAAAGAGACAGAGAAGGACAAAAAGGAAGAAGAAAAGAAGTCGGCATTGAAGAAGGGCACAGAGAAGGACAAAAAGGAGGAAGAGAAGAGCTCGGAATCAAAGAAAGAGGCAGAAAAGAACAAGAAAGGTGAAGAGAAGAAAGACAAAGATAAAAAAGAAGAGGAAAAGAGCTCCGCTTCGAAAAAACCCAAGGCAGATGAGAAGGAGAAACCGCAGCCCAAGGTGGCAGCAGAGGGGAAGGAGGAGCCCAAGGCGGCAGCGCAGAGCAGCTCCACGGCCGCCCCCAGCAGCGCCCCGGAGCAGCCCAAGGAGGACGAGGCCTCGAGCATCTTCGACGAGCTCATCGAGAAGGTGAAGAACAACGACGCCGAGGTCACCGAGGTGAACGTGAACAACTCGGACTGCATCAACAACGAGACCTTGGTGCGCTTCACCGAGGCGCTGGAGTTCAACACCGTGGTCAAGCTGTTTGCGTTGGCCAACACCCGCGCCGACGACCACGTGGCTTTCGCCATCGCCATCATGCTGAAGTCCAACAAGGTGCTGACCAGCATCAACCTGGACTCCAACCACATCACGGGGAAAGGCATCCTGGCCATTTTCCGGGCGCTGCTGCAGAACGACACGCTGACGGAGCTGCGCTTCCACAACCAGCGGCACATTTGCGGGGGCAAAACGGAGATGGAGATCGCCAAGCTGCTGAAGGAGAACACCACGCTGCTCAAGCTGGGCTACCACTTCGAGCTGGCCGGGCCCCGCATGACCGTCACCAACCTGCTGAGCCGCAACATGGACAGGCAGAGGCAGAAGCGCCTCCAGGAGCAGAAGCTGGCGCAGGAGCGCGGCGAGAAGAAGGATCTGCTGGAGGTGCCCAAGGCCGGAGCCCCGAAGGGGTCCCCCAAGGGATCCCCTCAGCCGTCCCCAAAAGCGTCCCCCAAAAACTCTCCCAAGAAGGGGGGAGCCCCCGCCGCGCCACCCCCCCCTCCTCCTCCCCTCGCCCCGCCGCTGATCAACGAGAATCTGAGGAACTCGCTGTCGCCGGCCACGCAGAGGAAGATGGGGGACCGGGTGCCCATGCAGGAGAAGAGCTCACGAGATCAACTGCTGGCGGCCATCCGCTCCAGCAACCTCAAACAGCTCAAGAAGGTGAGTGTGGGGTGCAGTGGGGCCAACAGCGAGCAGCACCGCGGGGTTGATGTGCTGGCTGAGGTCGTTCTGGTGGTGCGGCAGACAGTGCTGGGAGCAGCGCGGGGCCCACGGTCCCTGTGCAGAGCACGGGTCAGGGACAGACCCAAATCCCTTTGCTGAGCACACAGGGCGGGCGGATCCATCCCTCGGCACAGTCCCCAGGAGGGCGCGTGGGGTCAGGAGATGCTGTGTGGAGTCAGGGGATCCGTCCCTTTTAGGCACAAGGGGTCAGGAGATCCATCGTGGCGCAAAGCCTCCCTTTCCCAAGGCACTTTGTGTCCCCGACCACGCCGCCCTGAGGCACGGGGACAACCAGAGCCTGGCCAGGAAGGAGCAGTGACCCCAGAGCTCTGAGCGCCCCCAGCAGCATAGGCTCACCAGACCCCATCAGCCTCCACCACCGATCCATGCTGAGTAACGGGACGTTTCCTCCGGCAGGTGGAACTACCAAAGCTGCTGCAGTAGGGAGAGAGACGCTCGCCTTCCTCGTGACTCTCGCCGTGATGAGCCCTTGGGGACCCTGCAGTGACCGACGCCGAGGAGCAGCGATCTCTCTGGGACTGATGGAGGAAGGGCCGGGCCCGAGGAGGGCCGGCGTGGTTGTTGGCCACGGCGCGTGAGAAAGACCTCGTATTTATTGTTTGTACAGTTGTGATCCCTCAAGCTCTTTCTGTTGCCAGCACCGTGCCCCGCACTGCTTGGGGACGCTGAGGAGGGATGGGGAGGGATTGGCTGAGTGTCCGCTGCCACATCCCACCCCAATGCAGGGAAAGGGGCAGAAGGGAGGTGACAACGGGGCTGGGGGTGCCACGGGGCCAGGGGTGCACTGAGGGGCTGCATCCCCCAGCCCCATCCAGCCTGAGGCGAGCAGATGGGGACAGGCGGGTCATGGGGACGTGGCCATGGTGTGTGTCCCCATGGGGTCCCCGCGTGGCCAGGAGGGTGATGGGGTGAACATTGGGTGGTGTAGGGGTGGGATTTGGGAAGAGCTGGAGCAGGAGAGGGGGACACAGCTGGGGGTGACCCCAGGGCTGTCCCACCACCCCTGCAGGACATGACCTGACCTCTCTTAGCAGACATTTGTCTCCATGCAGGGACTGAGTGATCCATGGAACTTTGGGGGGGGATAGCAGCAAGGGATAACACTGTCACCTGTAGTGTCACCCACAGTGTCACTCCACCAACCACGGGCATACGTTTGGGGCCGCAGTGCCTGCCCTGGTGCAAAGCCTCGCTCGTGGTCTGTACACCGCGGCCACCGCATCGGCAATAAAGCTTCACCCAACGCTTCAGTGCTCCTCAGGGACAGCGGGGGGACAGGCAGCCCCTGGCCAGCACACCGTGGAAGCTGGGGCCGGGGCCAGGTGGTGGCGTGGGAGGGGGCGCTGGGAACACTTGCAGATTGTTCACGTTGAAAAAGACCTCTAAGATCACTGAGTCCAACCGTCAGCCCATCCCCACCACGCCGACAAACCACGTCTTTAAGTGCCGCAAAACAGGGACATCACAACCAGGCACCCTGGAGCCATGCGGTCACCCCAGAGCGGGCACCTCGGGGCACCCCAAAGGGCACCGTGGGGCCAGCTGGGCACCCACACAGCCAAACACAAAAGAGCCATCTCAATCTGCGCACCGCGACCCGGGGCATCGGGGACCCAAACGCGGGCACGGCGCTGCCGCTCCGAAAATACCCCACCGTGCCGCACGCTCAGGCCGCCAGGGGGCGCCAAACCGCGCGGGGCAGTACAGGGCCGGGCCGCGAGGCGCTGTACCGGCGGCTCCCAGCAGGGGGCGCCATACCGCGGGTCGCACCGCCGGCAGAGCTCGCGGTGCCGCCGCCCGCCCCGCCCCGCCGCGCTGCCCCCCCCGCTCCGCTCCCGCGGCGGCGGCCGCTCGGTGCGGCGGCGGCGGCGGCGCAGACAAAGGGGCGGCGGTGC